>NW_014569667.1:356845-435556 GCF_001313835.1 Polistes canadensis | reverse complement strand
TTTTTTTGTAATAAATGGCTCTCGAGCATAGAAGGAATTATTCTCGGTTTTCTTCGTGTTTTACATCGCTCAATTTTGGTCCCATAAGTTTAAACGGTAACTATTTTTTGAACAAAATCGATCCATTGAGTTTGTTTAGTCTTTATTGTTAGAATAATGTTTAAGTAGCCCGCCATATCGAAATTCTCTAGGTAGAATTCAAGTTCGAAACCCGTGGCACCCTCTGCCAGAATAAGGAGGAAACTTGTTCGGCTTAAGCTCTCGAGTTATTCGAGACACGAACCCTTTCTAACGGGTGTCATCGAAATTATGTGTTCAACGCGTGTAAATTCGTAATTATTTTCTATATAAAAGAATTAGAACAAACAATTATTCTTCGAAAATATTTTTGTTTTATTTTATTGTAATTAATTATCATTTATTTCAATTCAAAATTACATATTTTTTTTCTTCTTTTTTTTTTTCTTTTTTTTTTTGTTCCCCATATTTTAAAGTGTTAAAAGTGAAACAAAAATAAAAGTAAAGAAAATTCGTATTATCGAATTATCTTGCATCGAGATAAGATATTTCGTTTATTCGTTAATAAATTGATTAAAACGAGTATTGAGATATAAATAGAACGTAATAGGATTTCACGCATAACGAAGGATTACGTTCGCCCCATCAAATACAAATCGAATATCGTTATCTAACTACTAACTAAATAGTACATAGATGTAGGTAGTAGTAGATGTTATAAAATCGATCGAAATGAAAGAAGACCGAAGAAAATCTCATTAACATTTCTAAAAATTCGAGAACAGAGTCGTCGTGAGCGAGTTTGAATCTAACGATACCAATGAAATGGCAAGTTTGTTTTATTATTGATTCAAAATTCTAATTGGCTAAACCATTTGTTAGTTTTTAATTACGTATAGACACCGTGTACCGATATTACATTTTATTTTGATCGATTAATCAGACTTTACGCGTCATCTTTATTAAATATAATAATACTATATTAGAAGAACCATTTTATTTTATACAACTGAGAGAAAAATCTGATTGATATCATTAATCCACGTATTATGATAGAAATAACAAAATGTTATCATCGATCCGATAGGAACGGAAGGACAAACATGAACCAGCAGCAAATAAAAGAAACGAAAGTCGAGTAGTAGGATTGAGGGGCTGGGAGGGGGGGGGGTAAAAACTCGTAGACAGGAAGGATGAGTATTAAGGGAAAAGAGAAAGAACGGGGATAGAAAATTCAAGAAGAAGAAGAATAAGAAGAAGAAGATGATAAAGAAAGTTAAATAAAAAGAGACAGGAAAAGATCTCGACCTAGAGGAGGGATCATTTCTCGTGTTTGCAATGTCTCTCTTTTTCTCTATATATTTCTATCCCTTTTCTCGGTACTTCTTCCAGTTGCAGCACGTAAACGTGAAAACATCATCGTCGTAAGGTTCGCATCGATGCAACCAGGTATTGTTCGCTCTCACTCTCTCTCTCTCTCTCTCTCTTTCTCTTGACAAGTATACTAATAAAGAAAAAGAAAAAGAAGAAGAAAAATAGAGTATATAAATCTCCCGTGGAAAACGATTACTCTTTTCGAAACTACGAATATAACTCTCACCTCCTTTCTCGTGCTTTATACTTTCCAAGCGCATTTTTAATTTCCATTGTCCTCGAGGACGTCTCCTCGATGTCGCGTTGCATCCGCCTGCGACCACGAAGATTCTTTTTTCTTTCTTTCTTTTTTCTTTTTTTACTTTTACTCTTTTTTCCCGTCCCCCCACCCCCAGTCTCGCTCTCGCTCTACTGCATCATTATATGCACTTTAGTCACATGATAGAAGCTCCTATCAACCCCATTTTCTTTCTTTCTTTCTTTCTTTCTTTCCTTCTATTTCTATTTGCTACATGAATATTTTTTATCTTTCTTCTACTATTTTGTTTCTGCATTTACATCCTCGCATTTTCTTTCTTTCTTTCTTTCTTTTTATTTTACTCCCCCATTAACATCTTTTTTATCTTTTCTATTGTTATTATGCACATTGTATTTGATTGTCTAATATTTTTATTTGTAATATCTTATCCATCAATCTTTGACCCGGAATTTCTATCTCTTTCTAGTTAATTTTCTGCATTAAAACGTCATTATCTTCCCACTCTCTCTCTCTCTCTCTCTCTCTTTTCTTTTCTTTCTCTATTATTCTTCCGCAATTTTATTTCAACTTTTTATCTTAATTACATTAAAACACACGTAAGGTAAGAAGAAGAATAAGAAGAAGGAGAAGAACATGCACGGTGAGATGCATTCTAGGTGTAGGCGAAGCCACCCCCACATCTCGGCACTAATTAACCGATTCTCATTACGTAGTCGCGTTACGAGGTTGCATTTAATGAGACCACCGTCAGTAGGTACCGGATTCCTTCTCTTTCCACCTGCCTCCTCCTCCCCTCCCTCCCTCCCTCCCTCCTTTCTCTCTCTCTCTCTCTCTCTCTTTCTCCGTTTTTTGCTCTTTTCCTCATCCTCATTCTCATCCTCTTTTTCCATCCACCATTACACACAGTCAGCCATTTCTCTTTCTTTCTTTCTTTCTTTCTTTCTGTTTCTTCGATTCGTCTGTTTCCTTCTTGTTCGATGTTGTCGGCTACGATGTCGATCGAATTTCTCATCGTGGGTGGCAATACTTTTATAATTTCCCTTAGAGACATTGTTTGAATTAATACAATGGTGTTATTGAAAAAAAAAAACAAAAAGATATAAGTCAAATGTATGACATCAAATTCATGTTTTTCGATTTGAATATTTTTGTTCTCTAATGAATTTATATAGATAAATGTATAAGGAGATTAGATTTTAATTAAAAAGTGTATAAGAAATAAAATAATATATAAAATATATTACAACCGGTATTTTTTAAATGAAAAATAGATAAAGGAAAGTATTTATATTTTCGTTATAATTAATGTATATACAAAATCACGGGGTAAAAAGAAAAAAAGGAAAATATATAAAATATAATTATTTTTAAGTAAAACACACGGATATGTGTATGCTAATTAAATTCAATTGAAATAGATTAATTATCAAATATCACACATATAACAGGAATACACAAAAAACCCGAGTTAAATATATTTACATTATTCAAAGAGAAAGAAAATTATTTTCGTTTTAATATAAGGGAAAACGTGTATAAATGATAAACAAATTTAATAATTATACGTACTAATAATAATTACGTTAGACGAAAAATAGATCGATAGATACAAAAATTGTTAATTGTTAATTGAAAATATACACAAAACCAGCCCTTTTAAGTGAAATCATCATTCCTGTATTTTATGAAGGCAGTTTAGGCACGCTGAAATTAGATAGATGCACTAATTACATCGGCATACATAGAAAGAAGAATATCTTTGTCAATATCAGCCCTTCACATTTTTTGTTCGTTTTATATTTATAAATGGCTCGGTGATATCGTTCGTGGACGTTCGGTATAATTGCTTTGCAACGCTGTTCGGAATCATATAATCGCCGTGCAACCGTATGTAATTGCACCGCTAACGAGCTCCCATTGTTAGATTTCGTTGTCTACGAATAATGGAAGGATCATCTTCCATGATGCTCTTTAGTACGTGAATTTCGATATCGATCGATCGATCGATATCTTTTTCATGTTTACCATACTTAACTTAATATGTTCATTAATCAAATTAAAATTCATCATTACAATCAATTCTAATCACGACAAAATTTCTAATCACGCATCGATCGTAAGATCATAACTCAATACGTTTCGCATTTAATTGATTTTCACCATACTTTTTTTTTTTTCAACCACCATACGTTCACATTAATCTAACTAACATTTACTCGCAAAATATCGATCGAATCAAATCTATTTAAAAACATTTTGATCGTGATTTACGTTTCATATTTAATTTTATCTAAAAAATCACAACTTGCTTTTACCCCTTTTGCCATAGTAGTACAAAAATGTCAATTTGAAATCTATCAAAGTAAAAAAAAAAACAAGTCAATCAATGCGATGATCTAAGAAGAGGACTAGGGTCCCATGGACGATCCCATATGTCGTTTTCGTATTCCCCGATCGAACCCAAAGAGAAAGAAGAATAAGAATAATAATAATAAGAAGAAGAAGAAGTAGAAATAGAAGAAGGAAGAATAAAGAGGAAGAAGAAGAGGAAGAGGAGGGTTGCACCCAACGACGGGACTATTCCGGATGGCATTCGACGTTCGACTTCGCGCTCTTTGTCGTTAGAGGTGGATAGGTTCCATCGCACATAAAGTAGCCTGGTGTATATTGTCCTTCTACCCAGGAGGATCCTGAATTCCCATTGGACGAAAACCGTCACAGTCACCACGCCCATCGGACCTTCTACAAAGGCCTCACCTATACCTACTCGTCTCTCGAGAGTCTCCCCATCTCTTTTCAACCCTTTTCCATCTCTACCTCCCACCCCCACCCCACCCCTCTTTCTCTCTCTCTCTATCTGTCTATCTATCTCTATCTATCCATCTATCTGTCTCTCTCTCTCTCTTTCTCTTCTTGTCACAGGAACGAGGTAGTACATACAGCTTCTACGTTATGTGTGTATGCGTACGTGTACGAACGATGCACATGCACAATTTTACCTCTCTTTCTTTCTCCTTGAAGGTTCACTCTGTGTGTATGTGTGTGTGGTGTTCTCCCATTCGGTCCTGTTTTCTCTTGGAAAGAGAAGAAGAAGGAAGGACGGATAGGATCCGGAGAGAAGACAGCAAAACTTTTCTCTTCAGCAGCTACTACATTTTATCTAAAAGAGTAAATGTATGGTACGCCGTGTACGTGTGTGTTAAGAGAGAAAGAGAAAGAGAAAAGATAGAAAATGGTCGCTATTAGCAAGAGATCCGATCCCAGTAGCCAAGAGAGATTTCTCGAAAACAATTTATTCCTTTGTCGTTCGCAATCCAACGGGATGAAGGATCTTCTTGAGATAACGAACCTCTCGAGGAGTGCGATTTGCCGCGTGCAAAATAAGAATACTACCTACATACCGCTATATAATATATCTCCTTCCTACTACTACTACTACCGGCCGCCACCCCCCCTACTATTACACTCGAGACTACTTTTTTTTTCGTTATGAAGAAAAATTTAAAAAAAAAAAAGAAATAAACCTTTCAGCCCTTCTAATATATTATTCCCCTTGGCCAGGAATTTGTTAAAGAATCTTATTTTTTTTTCCCCCTCCTCCTCCTCCTCCTTGTTCTTCTTCGTTTATCACATCAAAATAATATTTCGACTTTTTGATATTTATAAAGAAGGAAATAACAAATGTAAATAATTATTTTTCTTCGCGTAAATTATTCGCTTGATTAATACAAATCAGTAGATAGTATAGATAGTAAAAAAAAACATAATTACAGATACGTATAGCAGACGAAAAACGAAGAAACATGATTTTTTCCGTGACATTAAGAAGGGAATAATTTGTTCGTATTTCGGAGCGACTCGAAGCCATCGCTAGAGAGAGAAAGAGAGAGTGAAAAAAAAAGAAAGAAAGAGAGAGAGAGAGAGAGAGAGAGAGCAAAGAGAGAAGGCGAATCTAGGAACACTGATGAGTTTTTCGAGTACTCCGGCCAAGCCCGTTTATTGTTGAACACATGTGAGAGTCTGCTCTGCTAGAGCTACTTCGCTTTTTAGACTTTCGTCTAGTCTGCCCACTCTCTTCTATCTTACTCTTCTCCCCCCCCCTTCCCCCTGCCCATTCCCCCGCCTCCTCTTCCCCACCCTCTCTCTTTCTCTCATTACTTCGTCTTGCAGAGAAAAGCGACGAGCTTCTCTTCTCTCAAACTCTTCCACCTCCTCCTCCTCCCACCCGTATCCCTCCCCCTTTTTCTAACTTCCACTCTCTTCTTCTCTCTTTATCTTCTTGTCCTTCCTACTCTTCTAACCACTGTTCCTAGTTTTGTTTTTTTTTTTTTTTCTTTTTTCTTCTTCCAACCTCCTCCTCCTACACCACCACTTACGATTCCTGAGTAACATCGAGCTTTTGGATCCAGGTAAAGTTTGATGAAAACCCTCCCGACGTTATTCGTCCTTACTTTTGTATCACACTGTATAGAGGGGGGTATACCTTAGATATCTTAGCACTTTTTAAAGTACTTTGAGATCGTGAAAAGACGTCGGTGTTTCCTTTCGAAATCTAATCTCTTTTCTTTTCTTTCTATCCGGGGTTGGATTTTTTTTTTTTTTTTTTTTTTAAGGAAAATTTTTAGGAAATTAAGTTTGTGATCGTGATAAAAAACACGATGTGATAAATAATTTTGATTGCATTTTAACTATCTTTCGGATAATTATTAGTAACGGTTGTTTGTTATTAATTAGTTTAACGTTTAGATGAGAAAAACAATGACAACGTCAACTATAACGTGTGCTTGTAATTAATTTCTTTTTATGTGTATTGTATAAGTTAGAACTAAGACGATGTATTAAATAACTTTGATAATATTTTAACTTTTTTACAGATATAATAATCAGTAATAATTATTAATTATTAATTTTCATTTTATTTGTATTGAAAAAATTAGAACTTTAGAAGAGATTCGCGTCTCTCCCTCTCTCTCTCTCCTCCCTTTCTTTCCCCCCCCTTTCTTTCCCTTTGAATTGAATTGTTAATTAATTTTAACGATCATTTATATTTTGATCGCTCGTTTACGTCGCGTCAAACGTTAATTGTTCGGCAACGTTTTGCCGATCGCGTCGCCCGGAATTCATCGATAGTGTGTGTGCAAATAAAATCGAGTCGAATTACCGGTTGGTTCTCTCTCGGTCGAATCGTAAAACGCAAAGCAAAATGCAGCCCAAGGTATTGGCCACCGGCATAAGCCATAAATGATAAATAAGGTTTCTATGTTTTAATATTAAAATCTAGCACGCATTTAAATGATTCATCACCAAATTTCGAATTATTAACAAACGCGCTTGAACCCAACCCCCCCCCCCCCCCCCCCCCCCCGTGCCAAAGATATTTCTCGTCAATCTATTACAAATTTCGAATTAATTCTAATCCATTTGCAAATCTAAAATCTAATATCAACGTATTGATTACAATATTGTTTTATAACTAACACCTAATATTTTCTATTTTTTCCAACGATAAAGAATACGTGTATAAAAAAATATATTTTGATTTATCGAATAAATACTTTTGGTTTAATTGACAATCAAATGGTCATTCAAAATTGTCTTCTTAAAATTTACTTTGGTCGTGCTCAAAATCAAAATGTGTTCGTGTAAAAAAAAATAGAATCAATCGGATGTATTTCGAACGTAGAATATTTTTTTTCTTTTAGTTAACATATTAACCAAATTATTCTTGAAAAATATTTATCAAATTTTCTATAAACCTTAATACATTTATAATTATTAAAAGAGAACAAGAAGTAGTAATAATTAACATAATTCGTTAAGACATAGATTTACTTAATGATCGTCCTAATACTCATAATGTATCGAGTTTTAATTTGTTCCCAAGGGAAAATGTTGTTCATGGATATTCGTTACTTTCATTTTCCCATGGGATGATGAGAAAGAGAACGACACTGGTAGGTAGCTATGATCTCTCGTCTTTGTTTCCTCTCCCCTCGATTGGCAAAATCTCTCGAGGATATTCTAGATACCTATCCTCTTAAATGGGCATGCGCACCTAAAACACAGACAAATTTGAGCTACTTAATTCTTACTAAAAGTAAGGATCATTTTCTAATCCGTTTAATGAAATAGAAATCTCTAATCTTATTTTAGATTATTGTCCTTATAAATCATTGATCACATTTATTCATATTCGAGATATGCCTATGATTTTATATCGTTATAACATTAATTAGAAATAATTAATAAATGTGTCTTAAGGAAATTGAACAGGTTGAACAATTTTTTTTAGAACGTTTCGTCCCCTTTATCGAAGGACTTCTTCAGTAACTTGATCATTAATGTTCTGAGTCTTTTTTTATAAATTATTTCGAAGACATACATTATTATATATTTTTTTTTAAACAAACTGTACTTCACATTCGTTAATCGTTAATCCTAAATCTGTTAAAATTCAAAACACGTAATCAAACGCAACTCAATTAATTAAAAATTTCATTTTTTCCTTTCTATATATATATATATATAATTTTATATCGTTTTTCAATAATCGATATACGTATATATTTCTCATAATTATTATAACATTGGGGTAAGCAAAGAAACATATATCTAGCGTAATATTATATTGCACGTAACTTCGCTTTCATTTCAATAATCTATTTGAATGAATGAAAGAAGGTTTAAAGTCATGTACATAAATCACACATTGTGTTTGCTCTATCTACAATTTATTAATTAACAAATAACGTTATATAACGCGACTTGTAACAATATTTGACGTTAACTATAAACGCGTCCATAAGTGAAAACTAAAATTTGTTCTCATGCTCTCTCTCTCTCTCTCTCTCTTTTTATGTTTTATTTTTATTTTATCTTTTTCTATTTTTTTCTTTTTCTTTTTTTTGTTTCTTTTTTTCTTCTTTTTTTTTCCAAGCACACAGGAACGCGTGTAGTGTTGACTCAAACAGATAGTTTATCATTATATTCTCGTTGGTGGTAAATGGTTAAGTACATAAAGTGTATGAGAGATAAAGAGAGAAAAAGAGAGAGAGAGAGAGAGAGAAAAAAAGAAAGAGAGAGAGAGAGAGAGAGAGAGAGAAAGCTGGTAGGCGTAAAGTTGGCCCGACGGATATATCAACGGCTTTTCAACCCTTGTTTATATGAACTTTTCATTGTTTTCAAGCGAGCTACTCTCGTTGCCAAATTAATCGTCCGCATTTTCCGAGGGTTCATCTTTTACCTCGAATACATATGCACGCGTATCTAGATAGATAGGTAGATATAGATATATATATGTATACGAGTATATACGTGTGGATACATGTGTATACGTATGTGTATGTAGGTACGTTAAACGTGCGATCAATGCGTGCCGTTGAAAGTTGGCCAAACAGAAAACTTCGTTTCAAGTTTTGAAGTTGATAGAGAGAGAGAGAAAGAGAGAGAGAGAGAGAGAGAGGGATAGCGTGAGAGAGAACGATAGAATGGACTAAATAAAAATGCTTTTTTCGGTGGCAGCCCACGTCATGTTTTTTTCGATAGTCACCACAAAGACTTCTCGTCGATTGATAGTAGTAACGAATGCTGCACTCGTCTAAAGGTCTTTTATTTATTTTCGTTGACTTTTTATTTTTATTTTTTTTCTTTTCTCTCACTTTTTAATTATATATATATGTATATATGGATCCTTTGATATTACCTAATGATCCATTTATTACTCGATCGCGCGAGCATGTAATTAGTATTTTCAACATGATTCACATTAAAATATTATAATTCTCTTCTCTCGCAAAATGAAATATATGTAAATCGTGTGTATAAATGGATATTATTATAATTGTAAATTGGATAATTACAAATCCTCGAGATACAATAATAATAATAATAATAATAATAAAATTGTGTATATAACGCTCGAGAAAATCTCGAGAGATGCATCGTTGTCAGTTCATAGATTCGTAAAAAAAAAAAAAGAAAGAAAAAAAAATATCCTTACAAGATCTTCTAGGTCCTTAGCCAAGATGTTCTATAAGGTGTACCGAACTGACAATTGTTTCGTATAACAACAAATAGATAGATATTCCCTATCTCTCGAGAGATGAAGAATGAAGAAATACATTTGAAGAAAAAAAGAAAAAGGAAGAAGAAAAGAAGAATAAGAAGAATAAGAAGAAGAAAAAGGAAAAAACATATTCCTTTCCCACAGAGAGTAGTAGATTTGAAATCTAGTAAATCGTATCGGCCGTGGGCGATCTATCGATCAGTAAAAGAAAGAGACAGACAGATAGAAAAAGAGAGTAAGAGAGACTCTTTTCTCGCAAAGTAACAATAGATCGGAAACGGAGGAATGAAACGAAAGGATCCGGTATAAGAGAAAGAGAAAGATAAAGAAAAGGGGGGTTTGGGGGTCGGTGGCAGAGGGGCGGTCAAGGATGAATCCTTGTTGCAACCAAACGAACGCGGTTATCCGTATAATCTGGAGCAAAATAAAAGAAGAAGAAAAAGAATAAGTAGCGTGTGTTTCACTTTCTCTCTCTCTCTCTCTCTCTCTCTCTCTCTTTTTCTTTCTCTTTCTCGCAGAGGATGCGTATGCATCCATCCATCCATCCATCCATCTTCCTATTCGTATTTATCTCACTTCTCTTCACGTCTGTTCCGCGTATCACCATCTCTGTCTTACTATTAGTTTCGAGTAACCATGAACGAAAAGCATTCATCTCGTAGAAGAGGAAGAACCGAACCGAACCGAACCCGCTGCCGCTGCCTCGGGTCAGGTCTCCTTCTCGAGTGTTTACGCAATAGCCGCCTTTGTCCATCGAGCGATGAGCATCATTGTCTGTCTGTCCATCTGTCTGTCTGTCTGTCTGTCTGTTCTGTTCTGTTCTGTTCTGTTCTGTTCTGTTCTGTTCTGTACTGTACTGTTCTGTTTACCGAATAGATATCATCCACCCAAAGAGAGGGAGCGAGTGAAAGAAACACACAAATAAATAAATATATATGTATATCTTTCTGTCTCTCTCTCTTAGATTCGTGTCTGGTCTATCTATCTCTTTCTCTCATTCTTATTTATTTTTTATCCTATACTTTTCTCTGTCTGTCTCTTCTTGATCTTTTTTTCTTTCTCTTACCTCGTTTTACATATTACAATAATTAAATTAACATGTTCTCCCCCTCTGCCCCGTAGTGGTCCTATCTTTATCATAATAAATAATATTTTTGTTTCTTTTGTCTTTTTATTTTTCCTCTTTCTTTCTCTCTCTCTCTCTGTCTGTTAATAAATAAATTTATCTTTGTATCTACCTTTCTTTACCTCTATCTCTCTCTTTCTCTCATTCGGATTCTGAAAACGGAAGGAAGGATCGGTGTATCGATCTCTCGTCGTTGGAAAACGAGGTTGCTCGTATTGAATGCAAATAAGATTGTAAATTTACATTGAATTACGCGTGTGCCATTTTCTTTTTCTTTTTCTTCTTCTTCTTCTTCTTCACGTTCCCCTTAACGTTAACGTTCCTTCGTAAAAATTTCTTTTCTTTCTAACAGGTTTCTTTAAAACAAGTTTTCATTTTTTTCTTTTCATCATTTCATGTAAAGGAAAAAAAAAGAATCCAAAAATCAAGGTCGCAATCTATATTTTTTTCTAACGTTAGAAACACCTTCGATGGTAACATCATCGTGTACGCGTCGAAGAGTAAAATATCGTGCTTGGTCGCCATTACAGTGGCCATATTTACCCCGATCGTTCAGCCCTATAGGGGGTCCCTATACTCGCTCTCTCTCTCTCTCTCACACTCTCCTCCCCTTTTTTTTCTCTTTTAATGCTCATATTTGCCACGTAAGTGACATACAGTTCTTGGCAAAAGTTACGAACGCCACCGATTACTTCCCTTTCGTATTATTCGACATTATTCTTTACGAAAATAATCTATATTTAAGAACACATGATAAAGTAAACAAATTTTATCTCAAAAACTCTTTTCTATTATTATTATTAATTTCTGACACAATAACAACAATTCAATCACAATTGCATATAAATATAAGCGAATATAATCGAAATATAATTATTCACATTACGAGAATGATAATTGGAGTGATGGGGATGGGATAGAAAAAGAAAACAATCAAATGTCATTTAATAACTTATAATTTTTCAATCATAATTATACAACTATACGATCGATATCGGTATTATCCGAATAAAAAGCTCGCAAACACACTCGAGTGAGTTCTCTTTCAAGAGGAACCGAAGGATGATCATAAGGACAACAACGTGGTGTAGTACGACAGATAAAAAATTGTCCAAACAAAGCTTCTCGCGAGTTCTCTCGAAGCTACTCGAGCTTCTTCAGCATCTTCTTCATTGTCCCTTTCCTCTTCCTTCCTTCCTTCCTTCCTTCCTTCCTTTCTTTCTTTCTTTCTTTCTTTCTTTTTATCATCCCTCGTTCCTGCCCMCCCCCGCCCCATCTTTCTCTATATATTCCTCATTTTTTTTTTTTCTCTTATATCTCTTTTCTACTCGTCGCCATCATCAAACTCGGAATTGCCAGCTACCATCGAGCCAAGCAAGGCTCTTCCTTTTTTCTTCTTCTTTTTTTTTCTACTCTATTTTTCGTTTCTCACAACTAAGGGATTCTAAAAAGTAGGAAAGAGGCCGAGAAGAAGAAGAAGAAGAAGAAGAAGAAGTAGTAGTAGTAGAAGTAGGAGGACTCTTCTCTAGTTTTCAGTGGAGTGTGCCTCTCCCGTAATAATAAGTTACTACTAACAAGCTCCGTTTCCACGATGTTTCCTCTTTTCTCTCTTGTTTCATTTTTATCTTTTTTTTTTCTCTCTCTTTTTTTCTCTCTCTCTCTTTTTTTCTCTCTCTCTCTCTCTCTCTCTCTCTCTCTTTTTTCAACATAGAAATGTTTTGGTGCGTTTTCTTTAGAACCGTAACGATAATGGTCCGTGTTATACGTCAGAATGGCGAACGTAAACAGTGCCTAGGGGATGCTGCGATGCCCAAAGCTGGTAGAAGAAGATTGAAGTGTAAGTTCTAACTGACATGATGAGAGATGGATAATGAAAAAGGCGAAAAGTTTTAAAGGGTTAAAAATATAACACAGAAGATAAAGAAAGAAAGAAAGATAGATAAAATATATGTCAAATAAATCATTTCTACATATGACTTATTATTATACGCTTTCAAATTGTTACCTTCGTTTTTATCTATCGTTAAATCAAATCTATATAACGTATATATATATAAAGGTGAAAGAAAATGAATTAACAATTAATGATACGTAATATAATGTTAATCTAAAATCCTATATAACAAGCTTATTTAGTGACCATATATATCTATATATATATATACATATACATATACGCCTATGGTTTCATCTTTCGCTTTGTGGCAGTAAACGCATTGCCTTCTTAGGCGCTAATTAACAAGGCCCGTTTGCCATTGGTTGTGCAACGAACAGTCTATATTATCCTGTAAAGGCCAGGACGCGATGGTGAGGGTGCGAGCGGGCAAAAGGGGGGTGGCAAGAGGATGAGGATGCAGGAAAGAGGAAAATGGGCTTATTAGAGGGAGAAGCAGAAAGGCGGTGGGGTGGTGGAGGAGGGGATGGGTAGAGAGGGTGGTTAGAGGGAGGAATAGAACTGTGTGTGATGCTCGTGCTCCCCAGATGGACGGCAACTTGGATCCAAATGGGATAGTTAAGCCTGGAGCTGGGAATTAGTAATGCAAACCAGTAGTGCACTGCTTATGCGCGTGTGCACACGATAGCTGACCAATCAAAGTTACCCCCCTGTTTCGCTATCCACCCACTGAGATGACTGGGAGGGTTTCATCACGCTCGCTTTCTCTCTCTTTCACTCCCTCTCCTTCTCTCTCTCTTTATCTCTCTATCTTTGTATCCGTTTATCTCTGTTGCACTTTATATCTCTGTACACTGCGTGCATACTGCCACCCCTTTTCTACACTCCATGAAGGCTATCAAATGCCTTATGTCTCGCAGCAATTGTGATTTGTACGTTTGTATTCGTACTTCCTCTTATTCGTATGCGCACGTGTGGTGCGGGTACCCACAGAACGATCTCTATTGACTTTTTCTCTTTTGTGGTATCATTTTTGTTAGAATTTCAAAGTACGAGTAAGATCAAAGACAATCTAGAAATTGTTGCACGACTTATTTTATTATTAGGATTTTTTTTGTTCTCTATAACATATATCCAATATATAATAAATATATATATTTGTTAATTAAATGGGATTATACATAAAAAAAAAAATTGGATAATTATGAAAATAAATGAAAATATGAGAGATCCTAATTAATAACAGGCTAATTAACACACAATCTCAATACGTCCAATCGAATGATTCTCTCTGAATCCAAATCTACTAGAATTTCTCTATCGATTTTATTTGATATCTTTTCGAGAGAGAAAGAGATAGAAAGAGAGAAAGGAAGGAAGAAAAGGGTTAGACCTTCGATATGCCAGGTCCAGCAGTGGCGGCGCGTCTACTGATGATTTTTTTTTGTTTTTTTTTTTTTTTTTTTTTTTTTTTTTAAGTTTTATTGTCGCCACCATCGCGCTCCGAGAAAGCAAAGCAAAGTAAAGTGTGCGCCCTGTGAAAGCGGTTAGACGCTTGAAATCGGAGAAGCCGACGAAACGCTTGCTCATTCGCCGCTGCCCCTTCAACAATTCCAGTTTCTAAAGGGCCAACTGCGTCACCTTCTCTTACCTGACTTTGTCCTTTTATATTTTTTTCTATAACAAAAGTATATTTTAATTGCTTTTTGTATCTTTCTTCTTACCTCCCTCCCCCCCCCCTTTTCGTAGCATTAAAAAAAAAGAAAAAAAAAAAGTCATACAAGAGAGGTAAAACAAAATGGAGATTTTTTTGTACATCTTTTTTTTTTTTATAACTTTTCCTTAGCGCTGCAATTTTAAATCTTTCCTCCTTTTTTTCTTTTTTTCTGTGCCCTCTTTTTTTGATTCTTTCAAAAAGGAGACTTAAAATCTTCCCTTAGGGGTAACGGTTTTCGAAAATGAACGGGATCGCTCACGGGCGAAAGATTAAATCCTGTTGCTGCTGCTGCTGCTGCTGCTGCTACAGGATTTTCGGCCGCGGGCCTGTTTGCTCACCTGAATCTCAGTACTAGAGAATTCTTTGATATAATGAGAAAGAAAGAATGAGAGAGAGAGAGAGAGAGAGAGAGAGAGACTAAGGTTTATTATTAATTGCATTTCCATGTCCTTACTTCGATCCTATGGATCAACGTATTCAAGTGAAATATTGTTGTAGGCGTTTGTTTTCTTTTTATAATAAAAATGTAACTTTCATATTGACATGAAGTAGAATATAATCTTAGAAACTAATCATTTATAAAATGATTGTTCAAGAATTTATTGAAGAAATCAATATGAAATGTAGATTTATTGTTGTATGTGTTCGTATGCCTCTTATTACTTAATAAACAAAATTATTGCATATACAAGGAAGTAGTAAAAACTCGAAAGTAGTAATAACCGTTTGTAATCAGACAGAACAACTCAACTTTACTCAAATATTTCCAAACATTGGCAAAATATTTTCTTAGACGAAAAAAATGATAACGAAAAATATAATATAATAGGGCCAATTATAAAGAGAAATAAAACTATCAAATATCATTAGAGTTATTTAATTTTTTTCTACTAAATCATCATCATCATCATCATCATCATCTGTGAAGCTAAGAAAAAGTCATCATTTTCTTGACAACAATTCCAATACACGTACGAATGTAAACATAAAAGTAGTAGAAAGAAGACTGGCTAAACCTTTAGAATATAAACAAGAGAAAGAGAAAGAGAGAAAAAGTAGGGGAAGGAGAAAATTTAGTAAATCGAATTGGCCTTTCCCTGGAGGGTGTCGGTGCGTCTGTCCACCATATTGATCGTGGAGGCGGTAGGCACCCTGCCTGCCCTGCCTCTATATAGACACACACACACACACACACAGAGAGAAAGAGAGAGAGAGAGAGAAAGACATACACGTAGACACATACAGAGAGCTGTTAGAGGAGGGCTTTCGAGGGTAGGAGAGTGGCTTTCGCCCTCCTGGTCCACAGAGGGGGGTTGAAGGGTGTCGATGCTGCTGCTTCTGCTGCTGATGCTGCTGCTGCTGATGCTGTGCTGATGTCGGTGGCGTACACGAGGGGGTGAGCAAGAGGCGATAGTAGTGGCGTCGGTGATGGCGGTGGTGTACGGGGTTGGAATAGGAAGAGGAGGAAGAGGAAGAGGAGAGAGGGTGGGTGGTTGAAAAGGAGGAGGGAGGGAGATGAGGGACGACTCGGGTGGCGTTGGAGCCGACACTCACGGGTGCCGCCGTTACCATGGCTACCACCACCCTCGCTGTGAACAAGCCCTCCACGTCATATTGGCATAGTATATTCCCCGCACCATGAAGCCAAATAATCTAACGGGTGTTCCCATTCGAACCTTTTCCTTCTATTCAAATTGATATATCCTCTACGCGTACTTCTTTTATTCTCTAAATCTTTTATCTTTTTTTTTTGTTTTCTTTTTCTTTTTTTGGTTTCTTTCTCTTCTTCTTCTTCTTCTCTTTTTTTTCTTTTTTTTATTCCACAGATTTTTCTCGTTCGAGAGAGAGAGAGAGAGGTTCATTTGGATTATTATTAAAAGAGAAAATATTTTGTATTATATAAGGATGATCTATCTTGCGTAATGTGTTTTAACTTGAGATTCAAGTAAAATCTATCTATTTACTTTTATTGGTATATATATTTTCTGTGTGTGTTTTTTTTTTGTTTATAATTACGATCATGAATTTTAATATCGACGTGAACGAAACTTTTTGTCAATTAGAAAAATTCAATCTCTTCGTTAATGCTACGAGTTTTATATTATTTAAAAACTTGATATTTTCTCTTTAATTCGGATCAGATTTGTTATATAACCGATAACAACAAAATATCTTTTAAAAAAAGTCGCTTAATTACAATCATTATTTCTCGAATATATTTGTCATTTGTAAAAAGCGAGACGAATTAATTATTATTAATACGTAAAGGAATCACACACATTTACAGATGGTCAAAGAAATAAGAGAATGTTTATGGTGGTACACAGAGTATATTCGAGTGAAAAAGTAATAAATAGTATTTAGAGAGGGAGATTTACACGATGATTCGTGAACCACGAATGAAGTTATTTTTATCGGTATCTCTCTCTCTCTCTCTCTCTCTTTCTCTCTTTCTCTCATTCTTCATGGAAGACTAGTCCTTTGTTAACGATCGCACGTGTTCACTCAAGGATATTGCTACTCGTCGGTCATATTTATCGATGATCAGCTTCTATGTTGTTGACAAGGGTGAAAACGAGTGTTTCCGAAGTCAAAAAATACAATAATATATATATATATATATAAAGAAAGAAAGAAAATTATATCAAACATTTAATATTCGTATTTATCTAAAATCCATTTTAGACAAAAAAAAAAGAAAAAAAAAAGATCGTGTTTGTTTGACAGAAACATTTTCTATGGGGGTAAGGGGAGGGACAGTGATGGGGGCTAGAGGAAAAGCTATTGAGCGATAGAATAATCTCAGCGATTACGTCGTAAGTCGGCTGCCAATATCATGGACATATTGTCGAATAAAAAAACAGAAAGATAGAAAGAGATAGAATCCGATATAAATGTTTTCAGCGTTTAAAAGCTCTCTCTCTCTCTCTCTCTCTCTCTCTCTCTCTCTCGATAATCTTAATCAAAGAGATGATAGTACGATAAAAATAAAAAATCTATTCCATTATTTCTAATCCCATATATATATATATATATATATAAAGAAAAATATAAGCCGTCTTATTGCTAAAACATAAATGAAAATTCATCGAAAGACTACATAATTCAAATTTAATATTAATTCTAATTCGCAAAATCTCATCTCCCCCCGCAATTCCAGAAAACAAAAGAGAAGAAGAACAAAAAAAAAAAAAAAAGGCCTATTTCTAACATTTCCAAAGTCACGAATCGAAAAAAGGGACAAATTAACCCCTCGGAGGGAAAAAAAAATCCACGGTAATAAAAGCGTTGAGGTACGAAAGTAGTAATCGGTCAACCAGGAACTCAGAGTCGTCTGCTCTCTGTCCTATGCAAAAAAAGAAAGAAACAAAAGGGAGGAAAAAAATAAAAACATAAAGAAGAAAAAAAAAAAAAAGAGAAAGGTAAGAACGATAGCCGAGAGTACGAGGTGTTTTCTCGCTGCTTTCCCCCGCGGCTAGAACGAGGATGATGAGACGTATAGTGATGGTGGTGGTGATGCTGGTGGTGGTGGTGGTGGTGGTTACGGAAACGGCTCTGGTTGTTGGCTGTGGTAGGTTGAAAGTGGGGTAGCTAGCTAGCTAGCTATCTCATGCCACTAGCTAGCTAGCTAGCTAAAGAGAGAGGGAGAAAGATGGAAGACTGGCAAAGCGAGGCTCATTTCGTCGGCAGCAGAGATGGTGCAGGGAATACGTACGTACGTATCCGAGCCACCCCTTCCCCCGTAGTCTCTCACCCGTTCAACCCCCTCGTTCTATCCTACCCGTCCAGGAACGTGACTGTGGGAGGGTGGTTTGAATCAGGGGTGGAACGTGGAACGCCTGGCTGGCGACATTATTAGACGCCCCCGGTGAGTCAGTGAGCGAGTGAAGTGAGCCCAGGGACGGATGATGGCGCTGCAACTGAGGGCTTGAGAGGGTTCCTACCACTACTTGCTTGCTTGCTTACTTGCTTGCTTGTCTACTTGCTTGCTTCTATTCGTGAGAGGGAAAGAAACGAAAGAGTAGTAGTAGTAGTAGTACGAGGATGAGGTCCAACAGAGTAATGAGAAGAAAAGACGCAATGCTACCAGTGCCGGTGCTGGTGCTGGTGCTGGTGCTGCAGCTTCACAACCGAGATATATCGCACGATGAATGAGAAGAGAGAAAAAAAGAAAAAAAAAAGACGTACTAGCGCAAAAAAATGAAGTAGAGATGCCGCAATTTTCGCCTGTATACCTTCTTTCATTTCTACTCTTCTAGCTTGGATTAACCCGTAGAACGTGTACATTCCCTATCCCCGTTCTTGATATTGCTGATGTCGGTGATAATGTTTCTTTGTTTTGACTCGGTGACTTGTTTTTTTTTTTTTTTTTTTTTATTAATGAAGTCTAGGGGCTATTTGAATCTTTACCATTTTAATATTATGTGTAGTAATGCATCTGTTGGAAATGCTTGAATTTTTTAGTCATTATCTTGAATATTCTTTTTCTTTTTTTGGGTTTATATTGTATTATTTTAATCGAGATGATTAGTTGAAACGCAGATTTTTGTTATTGTTAAACCGATAAATTATTATGTAGTTAATAAAAGAGCAAAAACATTGAATGAAGGCGGAATATTATCTCTTTTTTTTTCTTCTTTCTTCTTCATTTCGATCATCTGTCTCGACAAATCGATGTATAATACAAAATGAATTTATAAGTACAGACAAACATACGCGCGTACTGCGTATGTTAGAGTGTGTGTATCATTGTCCCGTGTATTCACATCGAGCACGTAATTTTACAGTAATTTGAAGGGAAAATAATGCGAAACAAATTCGAAACCATTTGGAAATTTCATGACCGTGGAAATTATCTTCCTGGCGCGGTGAAATGCGGGAGTGAGAGGGGAGATGTAACGTAATTTAAAAATTATTGACCAACAAGTGTCTCCTATACGATATTCTTGTTTATTCCCCAAAACGTTTATTTCCTGGTATGATTATTATTTATTAACAAAGAGAGAGAGAGAGAGAGAAAGAGAGAGAGAGAGACTATCGGTAATGGTCTCTTATTTTATATTTGTTTATTCTTTTATTTAAAATATCTCACCAACCACTTTGCGATAAATGATCAGCATAATATGAAATACACGTTTTATTATTTTAATAACAATAAATTAAATTGAATATAAGAAACACAGACTGACGCGAAAACATATCTTTATTTTTAATATTTAATCAGTCCAAATTTATTTGTATATCTCTTATTTTCCAAAAAGGGGGATTATGTCGAGAAAGGAAAAAAAGAAAAAATTGATAAAAAATAACGATCGAAATATTCTATCGCGAAAATGCGAATTTCATATCGGAATGAGAATGTGTATTGCCGCGATTTATTGTTTCTTTTTGAAAAAATCGGGCACATTGCTGCTGGGTGGTGTTTTCTGTCTGGCATGTAAAATCGAATACGTAAAAAAATGTTACGCATTTATTTAGTAACGTTAATTCCGTGCGTTCTTTCGAATCGGCTTTATATAAAGAGATTTATAAATGAAACAATAAAAATTATTTGGAAAATATTATTAAGAAGACAAAAAATGAGAGAAAATTTGATTGGTCCATTTTAATGAAATGTATATTGTCATATATATATATATATATATATCGTTGGGAAGAATGAAATCGTATGCGGACAGTTATTTATAAATTAAATTTAATCGGCCGTAAACGGTTCGACTCGATCAACGTTGAGCACTAGCCTCCCCGTCGTCGTTATTGTTTGCTCAAAACAATCATTTCATTTACATATTGTACATACGTTTAACAAAGTGGTTCCATTTTCATGCTTGTAACAACAATTAGACTCATTATCGCATACTGTTTATTATCGTCCAAAGAGAAAAGGATACTTTTATCATTTTATCTCAGTTTCTATATGACCTTTTACTGATCTTTGTTAATCTCTCTCTCTCTCTCTCTCTCTCTCTCTCTCTCTCTCTCTTGTTAATATTACTCAAATATCGCAATTGTTACGTGAAATATAATTCCTTCCGAACGATTAATTAATTGTGTAAATTGTAAAATATATTTGGACAATTTTATCCAATGCAAATTCACAAAACGTTGAATAATACTATCTGAAAACAAAAATCTAATCAAATCTAATAAAAATCGTTTAGGTTTGTTGCGTGCACATTTTTACATAAAAATGCACATTTGTTTCTCTCTCTCTCTCTCATTCTCCCTTGCCTTGAAAGTATCGAAAGAAAAAGAGAAAAGTATAAAATCATCTGAAAAGTTGTGATCGTCGAGTGGGAAAATTCAAACTCTCTCTCTCTCTCCCGTAGAGAAACAAGAGAAATGCGTTCTCCGCGTTGTAGCGAGAAACGACGGGGGATCTAGCTCGAACATGGGCTCCAAACTTTCACCGAGAGTCGAGTCAGAGTGAGAGAATGATAAAGTGAAAGAGAAAGAGAAAGAGAGAGAAGGAAGGAAGAAAGGAAGAGAAAAGATGAGGAGTAGGAAGAGGCAGTTTGATGGTGGTGGTGGTGGTGGTGGTGGTGGTGGTGCTGGTAGCTCGCTTAGCGTTCTTATTCCCGAAATTAAACGGCCGTCGTCGTTGCTGCTGTTGGTTGCAAAAAAAAAGGAGAGAAAAAGAGGGAAGAGAGAAACCGTGGTCCCTTTCCCCTTATACTTGTAAAGCCTGAAAAAGCCCCATCTAGGCGAGGCTTTTATTCGATTCGCGATGCGACAACCGAGATAGCCGACAGCAGCAGCAACAGCAACAGCACACGGTGATCATCTCGGTGGTGGTCTCCGTCCTCTAACAGTCTGCTAACGTTCTCTTCTCCTCTTCGTGTCGTCGTTGATTGAACAGAGAAAGAGACCTTATTCGTTGAAAGCTTTCCACGAGCGAAAAAGAGATGAGAAAGAAAAAGAGGGAAGGAAGGAAGGAAGGATGGGAAGGGAAGGAAAGGGAAGGGAAGGGAAGGGAAGGATGAGGAAAGGCGGCTGATGTTCCATCATGGGGAATGAAAATCAGGGGCCCCCTCGGGGCTCGGAATTAAAATGGCTGTCACACGCAGCCAGGGGTTGTGCTCTTCCTGCGGAAAACCGAGAGGAGGCGACATGAAAAGACCCCCTCACCCCACTCCACCCCCACGCCTCTTTCTCTCTCTCTCTCTTCTCTATCTCTTCTCTATCTCTTTCTATACCTCCCCATCCCACCCACCTACTACCCTTCTCTCCCACTTACTACTTCTCTTCGACGTTCTACGTACGCGTGTCTCTGTATACGTGGGGAAGAATATATGTATGTCTGCTGATGTGTATGTATGTATATATATATATATATATATTTCTTGTTCAGTTTTCTCCATTACTCCGTTCTCATTTTCTTTCTCTTTCTACTATTCTCGTTTTCTATATCTCTGTTTTTTGTTTTTATTTTTTTTTTGTCCTCCTCCCACCCACCCACACCCTCATTCTCCTTTCCTCTATCTTTTCTCTACAATTCCCATTTTTCGTTTCTTTCTTCGATTCTTATTTTCTTTCTATTCTTTTTGATTTTTTATTTTCACTTTTTCTGCAATTTTCATTTTCTCTTTCTATCTTGAATTTTGGAAGATTAAAAAAAAAGATAAAGATAAATGACGATGAAGAAGAAGAAGAAAAAGATTTTGAATGATGGTAACAAAGAATAGAAGGGAAAATATATATATATATATAGAAAGGATCAACAAAATTCCACTTACTCTCTCGAATAAGAAATAAAAAAAAAAAGAAAGAAAGAGATAAAAGGGGTGGTAACCCTCCTTTTCCTATCATCCATTCGACTATTCCTCCAACGATGTACTTCGTATTTTGCTCGTAAATTTTTCTCTCTCTCTCTCTCTCTCTCTCTCTCTCTCTCTTTCGTAGCATGCAACAGCAGCAGCAGCAGCAAGCTAACGAAATCAACGGAAGGGTTTGAAAACTCCTCTAAAGGATCACCGCGCATTAAACGTTTTCATTTCGTGGGCTCTTCTCCCAGTACGAAGAAAAGTATGTATGTTGTGTCATAGTAATGGTAGGGTAGTAGAAGAGAAGTTGAAAGGAAGAAGAGATGGGATACGAGGGAATGAAAGAAGCAGAGGAGGAAAGAAAAATGTAAAAGAAGGAGAGAGAGAGTAAAAAGGGTCGCGATGGCGTCCTGGGATTCGCAGCTGATTGGCCGATGCCAAGGGTACGCATTTTTAGCCACCCTTCGGATCTGCCCTCATTGTCATTTTAATTTCAATCCCCTCGGGACAACTCACTCTCTCTCTCTTTCTCTCTCTTTCTTCCTCTCGCGAAAGGGACAAATCGTGGTATATATGATGAGAGAGAGAGAGAGAGAGATAGAGGGGGGGCAGGGGAGAGGAGGGGAGGGATTGAGACGAGGCTTCGATTCCATAGGATGTAAACGCACCCTTCGCGGAGATTGCTTCGTCGTTGAAACTGGTTACGACGGAAACATCTAACGGGTGTACATCTTCTTCCATTTTATCCTTCAATACTTAACACGTTCGCGGAAACAGAAACATCGTTTTAGGGAGGAAAAATAAAGTGACAGTCAGTCATTTTATTTCTTAAATTGGTTGTGATATTATCTCGAAAATTAGAATGAAAAACACACATTTTATAAGGGCAGTCAGATTATCATATATATTAAATAATCAGTTAATCATTACCTTTATAGGTATAATTATTACAAAAACTTAAGGTTGTATCTCAAATAAAATTCTAAATAATTGGCTTCATGTCATTTTACATCAGAATGAAAATGAATGCTATAATAGCTAGCATTTACGTTCACGAAGGTGTTAACAAATTTCTGTCCATTTGTTGTTTTTCAAGATTTTGATTAATTATCGAACGATTCGTTGTATTCATCTTGGCATATCTTTTCATTTCTTTATTCTTCAAGTAAGAACAAAAATGTCTATGATCCGGTCAACCAACAACACCAACCCTGACGCAATTTACCTTGTAATATTTTTATCTCCCTCAATCTCTCGAGATATTAATTATAAGATAAGATAGAAAAGAAAAAAATGGTCTACACACCTCACGTTCAGTTTAAGGGGTTTTTCTCTTTATATATTCTTATCTGAAGTTTTTCTTTTTTTTTTTTTTTTTTTTTTTTACTTTTTGAAAAGGGACGCACGCAAATATTTCGCGATTTTCTTTCAAAAATTAAACGAAATAAAATAAAAAAAAAAAATAAGATCATTGGAAAAATATATAATAACATCGGTTTGTAATTATAAACAATGTATACCTAACATTAATATAATCGCTTATAAATAAATGAAAGAAAATCTTGCGAACAAACTGTTGCATTCAAAAATACTAATCTTCATTTTGTCTAAATCTAAGAAATACTACATCTAATCAGGATTCACCGAAACAAATCGAAATCTTTATGTAATAAAAATCAATAAGTTAGCCAAAAAAAAAAGAAGTGAAAAGAACGAAAGAAAAAAAAAAAAAAAGAAGGACTAGTACCGAAAAACTAAACTAAACTAAACTAAATCTCGATCTCGATCGTCTCCGATCGATATCTCGGTTCAAGTCGCGGTTTCTCCTATTCTTTAGAAAAAGGAGAAAAAAAACAACATGTATAAAAAAAAGGTAGGTAGGTAGGGTAGGTATAGGACAATGAGCTAAGAAGAATTAAGAGCTGCCGACAGAGTCGCAGAGCACGCGTGAGAAAAGACCGACAGAGAAAGATAGATAAACGTCTATCTTCAAAAGAAAGAGAGAGAGAACATATCATATACAAAACGCGAGGGGGGTGGGGTAGGGGGGGGGGTAGAAACGAAAACGATTCCGTCGTCGGCACGTGTACGCGGTTAAATAATAAAAAGGCTTGCCGCCCGCGCGTTTTGCTAGCGAAGTTTCCTCCACCCCCACCCCCTCCTCCTCCTCCTCCTCATCCAGCTCCAGTTCCAGCTTCTCCAACAAGGTGTGCGCGCGCGCACTACTTGCGGGATTTCAAAAGCAGAACCGGCTGTCGCGATACGGATCTGACCAATCATAAAAGCCGCATAATGGCCACTTATTCATCCATCCAAAGGCACCAAACAAAAGGGGAAATTAGTCAGGTTCGTTATGCTTATTAATTGACTGACGTTTCCGTCATATTATTCTCCAAGGATGAATCGAGAGCTCCGTTCTCTGCCCTTCGAGACGGCACTACCTACCTACCTACCTACCTACCGCCCTTTTCCAAACTACCACCCCCCGTTCCCTGCCTGGTTGCTTGCTTGCTTGCTTGCTTGCTTCCTCCCTTTCCCTCCATTGCTCCTATGTGACCTTATTATTCTTTCTTTTTTATTTTTTTTTTTCCTCTCTTTATCCTATTTTTTCTTTTCTTTCTTTTGTATTTTATAAAGAAGAAGTCATCAATCAATCAATTCTTTAATTTTGTTAGAATCCTTTTTTTTCTTTTGTTTTGTTTTGTTTTGTTTATTATTAAGAGGATTCTTCAGAAATATTGTTTATTTGTCGTGGTATATGTTGGTTGCATTAAATCTGAATTTATTTGGCACCATTTTTCATTATAAAATGGCGTCGAATAATCAGAGGGATGATTATATATATATATGATTATAAATTTGATAATTGACCATAACGTATCTCTTTCTCTTTTTCTTCTTCTTCTTCTTCTTCTTATCAATTGATTGTATTTAAGAGCAAGCCTTTAACTTTAACAAACAATCTTCTCCTACTCTCGCTGACGTTAATTCTCGAACGGAGGGATGAAAAATAAAAGAGGGCGTGGTAGCTATTCTGCAGCTGGGCAGTACACATAAACACATACAAAGATTCTTTTTAAGGTTTATACATGCATATATATATATATATATATGTACGGATTTCTATCTAGAGAGGTAAGTTATATTGCCAAGGGGATGATACGATGCATGGGGGTGCCGAAACGCTTTCATTACACGGCTTCCCGAGGGATAATATTCTCTGCTATATCTCTGTGGCCGTCCCTAGGGGGGTGAAATTCCGCGCCATCAATCTTCCCATATATATAGTAGGAGATGCAACCCTTCGTTTTAGGGTTTACTCCCTTACCAGAAAACCACCCTCACACATGTACCAATCCCTTTTCGAAGTGAACCGAAATCATGGTGGAGAATTGCCACGAGTTCTTTCCAAGAGAAAATCGTTCGTTCGCATCCAACAAAATGGCCCCTTACAAAATATTCTATTATTTGTAACAGAGAGAATATATTCACATTGTCAATCTTCTGTAATTATCTCTTGTAAAATTATTTTCTAATTTTTTTCCCCCTCTCTCTCTCTCTTTTCTTTCTCACTTTTGTGCAGTTTATTTGAAGTGAAAAAAGTCCCTTCTTTCTTTTTTTTTTTTTTTTAATGAAAACATACCGTTAAATTGCAATTAGTGTTGCCATTAATTCGATTTTTTTCTTGAAAAAGTAACTTATGCCACTTTCAAAATAAACGGCTCATTTAAGAAATAGAAACGAAGGAGAGAAATGGAAATACACATTTATTTAACAAAAAAATACAAAGTGCGAGTCTCTTCTCGTACAAATTTCAAGGTACAGAAGAAGGGTAACGTGTTACAAGAACGTCAACGTCGTCGTCGTCGTCGTCGTCTTTGCAAAGAACTCAACGTTTCTCTGGTTTGTTTTTACTTTTCTTCTTTTTTTGTTCTTTTTTATTTTTTTTTTTTTTTTTTTTTTTACGAGTCGGTGCTTTTTGAAGATCCTATTTTTTGGTTTTTAAATTTTTATTTGCATTATATTGCACGATCGTTTGCTCGTACGCATTGCGATTAGTATTTAATACGCACATTGTATATAAGAAAGGGTCCTTTTCTCGTATCAGATGNGTACAAATTTCAAGGTACAGAAGAAGGGTAACGTGTTACAAGAACGTCAACGTCGTCGTCGTCGTCGTCGTCTTTGCAAAGAACTCAACGTTTCTTTGGTTTTTTTTTTTTTTTTTTCTTTTTTTTTTTTTTTTTATTTTTTTTTTTTTTTTTTTTTCTACGAGTCGGTGCCCTTTGAAGATCCTATATATGCTTCGCCCAACTCGTCGTCGCATTATATTGCACGATCGTTTGCTCGTACGCATTGCGATTAGTATTTAATACGCACATTGTATATAAGAAAGGGTCCTTTTCTCGTATCAGATGTTCCGGGGCCTCAAGACCAGTTATTAGGCTTCTGACAGGCCCATAATCCGTTTCTATTATGGAGGAATGAAAAATATAATATCTATTAGCGAAGATCCTTTCAATTTTGTTCTTATATATATATATATATTATGCCAAAGGGAATTTTTCTTCGTTTGTTCTCCTCTTTACTTGCTGCTTGCTTGCACCTTTTTCTATTTCTCTTTCTATATACTTTTCTTCTTTATTTTCTTAATATTAACTTTCCTTTTTTCTATCCTATTCAATGTTATTTTTTATTGCAACTTTTATTTCTCTCACTTACTTTTCCTATTTCGTATTTATTTTTCTTTTTTTGTTTTCTTTTTGTTTTCCTTTTCTCTTGTCCTAATTTAAACGATTGAATTAAAATTTTTTTATTGACATTTTTGTGATCATATAGAATTAATAAATAAATCTAATGAAAAGTAACACATAAATCATATATTAAAGAGAGAAATGTAATATAATAAATATATATTTATATGAAAAATTCTACAATACACTCATTTTTGTTTCTGTTATAGAGGATATTGAAAGGGCTTTCGATGACCTCATGCGTCAATCACGTGAGTACTTATTTTACTTGCTACTTAATTTTATTAACATTTATGTAAAAAAAAAAAAAAAAAAAAAGACAAGCACTTTTCGATTACGGTCTATTTTCTCTTATTTTTTTTTTTTTATTTTCCTTTCTTCTTCTTTTTTTTTTTTTTTCTTCATACCGTTCCCAATTCGAAAACATTATACCTCGGAAAATGGGTGAATAGTCTCGAATTTCCAGATCCCTGCGTTCATTGTGCTTAGTCGATAGTCGAAAGGCGGCGAACGGGCAAATATTCTATGTAACATATTTTCTCGTTCATTCGAGCGCGAAAACTTCTATCTATCTACTCCATATCTCTCTTTATCTTTCTCTCTCTCTCTCCCACATTATTATTATTATTATTATTATTACATCTAATATATAACGAAAATCTTTCTCTCCTGAACCATCTGTCGATCTTCTCACATCTAATCGTTCCTTTAAAAAGAACAAATTCGACTAACCATGTGAACATTGCAAGATATCTAAACAAATAAACGAAAAATATGGTATAGGTGGTGGTATTCAATAGAAAGCAATTTCGAAGCGTAAGGAGAAAGGAAACAAAAATTAAAAAAAAAAAAAGAGAGAGAGAGAGAGTGAGAGAGGTAGGTATAATATAGAGAAGTTATAGCTATAAGCATAGAGAGAGAGAGAGAGAGAGATAGGTATAGTATACAACTCGTATAGAGTTGAAAAGCAAAAGGGGTAAGTTCGCGTAGACACCCCCGGCATCATCAGTACAAGTGGGAGGAAAAGAGGGGTGAGTAATGTCAGGGAAATGCAGCTAACGAAGTTTACGAAGACACTTAACGGAATTACGCCCTTGCTGCTTCTCGTGTGTCCTCTCCATCCTCTCCGGTCCGTCCTGCCTCCCACCCTCCTCTACCCACCTCATTCCTCTTTTCATCGAGAGCAGGAGGTCGCGTTAATTACCATCGAAGGCAAGAAGCCGGAGAAAATGGTGCCGAGAGAAAGAGAGAGAGATATATATATATATTCACCGAAGAGAGTCGAGTTCTCGTTGAAAGGTCGCTGAAACGAGCGAGAGAGAGAGAATGAGAGAGAATGAGAGAGAGAGAACGCGACTGAAAGAGAAGAGAAGAATAAATGGAGGGGATGAGAGAACGTTGCTTTGCGTCGAAGAAGGGTGTTATTGACATGGTGGGTGTCGCGTCGTCGGCCATCTTGGCCTGCCTCGTTCAACCTCATCCTCTCTCTCTCTCTCTGTCTCTCTCTCTTTGCCATTTACCCTACACACGTTCAGGGAGAGAGAGATAGAAGATCCTTGTGTCCCCTTGTCGAGTGACATTCGGAATATGCCCAGCCTAACCTGGCCAGCAGACGCCCTGGGCCACCCTTTTCGACCAACCCTAGCGACGAGCTCCGTGGGTCCCGGGATTGCTTGTCGCCATGACGACCGAACCAGAGTCCAACCCCCGCAACCAACGCTTCCCTCAACTCTCTCTCTCTTTCTCGTTCTCTTCTGCTCTCTGTATATCTGTCTATCTATACGTCTCTCCGTCTCTTTCTCTCTCTCTCTCTCTCTCTCTCTCTTACACATTTTATTCTCCACCCGTTGCCTTTTCTCCCCCTTTTGTCACAGTCGCTTGCTGTTATTTCTATCGTTCTCTCTCTCTCTTTCTATCTATATATATAATCTCTGTTTTTTACTATCTTGGAAGTTCATGTTAACGTCAACAAGGTCGGAATACGATTCCAAGCTCGTGTTAAAAACACACCACGCGATTGGCGTGCAGCTTTGTGTGCTCGTGACGATTCTATTCTATGCGTGTACGCATGTTCTATGTGTGGGTGGGTGTATGGACGGTTGTATGGATCCACCAAGTGATGATGTTCTCTCCCTCTCTCTCTCTCTCTCTCTCTCTTTCTCTATTTCCAGCTTTTTTTTTCATTCTCTATTTTTTTTTTTCTTTCTACCTTTCTATTACTCTACACACATCGGTGCAGCAGCAGCTCATTACCTTTTCTTCTCGGGCTCTTTCTAATCTACGTTTCGAAGTGTACGTCTCTCTCCCCTTCTCTCTTTCTCTCTCTCTCTCTCTCTCTCTCTCTCTCTCTCTCTCTCTCTCTCTATAGTTCTGTTCGTTTAGATCGGTCTTCTATCTCTCAATTCTATGCTAATCGAGACAACGAAAATGAGAATACTGTGTGTGAATTTAGAAAGTGAATCTTTTTCTGTTGTTTACAGCTGGGTTTTCTTTTTCTCTCTCTCTCTCTCTCTCTCTCTCTATTTCTATTGGACTTTTTTCCTTCCTTTTTGGTTTTTTTTTTTTTTTATTTTTCGTTTTCTCATACGCGAAAATATATTAATATAAATATATATTTATCTTTTTTCTAATTATATATTAAAATAAAAGTTAATCATACCAAAATTTGTTAGAATGCTTTAATAAATCTTACAAAAGATCCTAAATACTTGTTTTCTTACGATTTATTGTAGAAATGTTTTTCTTTAAAATAGTAAATATAAATATATAGATAATGAAGAGAGAGAAAGAGAGAGAGAGTGAGAGAATATTTGAAGTAGGCAATCTTAAGGATGAATCCTTAGGTGAAAAAAGGATTGCATTTACTTTAGAGTGCTTTCGTTTAATCAACAAAACCTTTTAATGGCTGTTTCTCGCAGACGATTCATTACTTTGATTGATCTCTTCTTCTCTTTCTTTCTCTCTTTCTTTCTTTCGTTCTCTCTTTCTTTCTCTCTCTCTCTCTCTTTTATTATCTATCATTTCTTCCGAAAACAAAAGATAAAAAAGCCTTCACGTTAATTATCGAATCGATAGAAAAAAAAATAAGAATACAAAAAGATTTATATATATATATATATATTTTATATTTATCATTGAATTTTAATTGCAATTTATATAATAAATATCAATTATATGCACAAACATGTGTGCGTTCATTTTTATATTAAAAAAAAAAACAAAAGAATGATCATCGATATTTCGATAAAGGAAAAAGAAGAGAAGAAGAAAAGAAAAAAAAAATAATAATAAATCGCGTGTTCATTATTAATCTCATTGAATAATTCTCTTCCTCTCCGTTCTATTTTTTTTGTTCTTTTTTTTTTGTTCTCATCGTTCGAATAATCACCTTAGGAATTAGAGAAAATTAGAGAAAGGGACGAACGTTCGTGTTGTCATTTCTCTCTTTCTCTGTCTATTTGTCTGTCTGTATGCCTGTGTTCTCTCCTCATTTTATGGCTTTTGTCTCCGAGTAAAAAGCTCGTTCGGCCGCCGAAAGCCCGCAATCTCCGCCAATTAGTCGACGATTTCGTAAATCGAGTCGTAGCCGCGAATTAATTGGTCCTCGACTTTCTTTGCCAGCCCTCACTCTTATCTCTCCAACCCCTCTTTAACTTTCCTCCTTTCTTGCGAGCTTGCGAACTACTCGAAACACTCATTCGTACCAACCACCGAACGAACCCTCAAATGACAAAATATATTCCGATAGCAATCAACCCTCCGATATAAATCACGAATCCCACAAATTCTCTGACACGATGAGTGCATACGAGAAAAAATAACCTCTCTCTCTCTCTCTCTCTATCTATTACTTTTTCATTTTCTATATTTTTCTTCTTTTTTTCTTTTTTTTGTAAAATATATATCTTATTTCGATCTACGTATGTAATTAATGTAATAATATATGTTCGTATGCGTATATTATATTTTATTAAGTACCTTGAAATTAAAAAGTCTCTCTCCTCTCCCTTGCAGTCCCTTATATATAATGCAATATGTAAATTCTATTTCATTCTATCTTAAATCTATTTCTTACGCTTTTTATAACTCCTTTTAACCTACGATTTACTTCCGAAAAATTTGGGAAATATTATTCGATAGTGATTCTATTATGTCGATCCTATAATCAACACGTAACATTGTTTTATTTCCGCGTTATTTATTTTGTTGAATAATCTTCATCGTACTACGGGCTATTCCCGTAGTTGTAAGTTAAGGTGGTTAACAAGTAGACTATTACATATTTTCTTACGGATTTGGCAACTTTTAAATATTTGTTTATATATAATTTTCTTTTTAAACTTGTTACACATACATCGTTTAATTTCCACAAAACAATTCTTCCTTTGTGATAATGAAAATTTATTAATTATTTTTCTATCTCTTTCTTTCTTTTTTTTCTTTTTGATTATCCTTTTTGTTTATATATTCATTCGCGTGAATTTTTAACTTAACGGTGTGCGTTTTCATAGTTCCTTTGACTCCAATGACGAAAATATATTTAACCTGAAACATCCCTTTCAACATTTCGAGCTTAACCACCCTTCCTCCACCTCCTCATCCTCCTCCTCCTCTTGCACTCCCGATCTCCGCGTAATCGCTCTCACGCGTCACGTTAAAAGTTTACGTTTAACGTTCGACGATTAAATAAACTCTAACGTTTTAATCAAAGGGATGATGATACACCAACCACGATTCAATTCTCGATCGTATTTAACTTTTTTTTTTCTAACTTATTCGTTGTGATCGTTCGAAAACATTTGAAAAATTTGTACAAAACACAAATCAATTTTAACGAATTATTCAATTATATATTTTAATATTCCTGTCATTATATTACAAAAAATATTACAAAAATAATAATAAATTGTGTATATATATATATATAGAATATGGTATACTAATGAAAATAATATTAAACAATAGTTTCTTTCTATTTCATTTCTTATCGATATACGTACGTAAGAGTATAGAAAGATGGAAAAATAAAAAGAAAAAGAGAAAGAGAAAGAAAGAAAGAAAGAATAAAATATAAAGATAAGAATTATCTTCGAAGAAAATTAATCAACGAGAACGTATTCCCGTTTCCTTATCTTAATTATCATTTTTAAATATAACGCGTGATCGTACGATATATCTAACATTTCATCGTCCATTCAGAAACACACAAGGTCCGAGTATGAATGAACTCGTTTCACGTCGATCATTCTATTTCTCTCTCTCTCTCTCTCTCTCTATCTCGTTCGTTCCACTCTCATTCACAACGCGCATATGCTGAATAAACAAACAGTCGATTGGCAAGCATAAAACCACAACGATTCTTTCTTTTTCTCCTTACTCCTTTACCTACTCTCTCTCTCTCTCTCTCTCTCTCTCTCTCTCTCTCTCTCTCTCTCTCTCTTTTTCTTACCTTTTTTCTTTCTTTTTTGATTACGTCTTATCAAAGATAAAAAATTCATCGTGTGATTGAAAATATATTCTCTGTGCCAATTGGAAATCTTCGTATGAGAAAGATAGAGATAAAGTGGATACGAGTTAGACCACCATGATGTGTTTCCGGAATTATAGTAATCGATGACACAGTCGAAGTTCTGTCTACGTACAGCTGTGAATTAAACAACAGAGATTTGTCTCTTTCTTTATACAAAATATCATTTTTTATTCAATCGTATCTTGTTCTAGTTTTTGTCTTGGATAATTTAAAAAAAAAAAAAACTAATACATTCTAGTGGATATTTTGAAAATGTGTGTTAACACTGTTTCGCGGACAGAAACTCTAAATTTCAGGGAGGAAAAAAAAAGTGTGACGAATCATTTTATTTTTTTAAATTAGTTGTGATATCGAAAATTTCAATTAAAAAACACACACATTTTATATGGGCAGTCAGATTATCATATATATTAAATAATCAGTTAGTCATATACCTTTAGAGATATAAAATAATTACAAACAAAACTTAAGGTTATATATATATATATAAAATAAAATTCAAAATAATTGGCTTTACAATTTTGGAATGGTAAAAAATATAAAATTTTCATGTAATTTTACATCGCAATGAAAATGAATGCTATTATAGCATTCACGTTTTTCGCGAACGTGTTTAACACGTAGATAAAGACAGATGTACAATATACTCAAAGAAAAAAGATATATATATAGAACAACATAGTATAGGATCGCGTATTCGTTCTCGAAAGATGCTGCTTTTCATCAGAAGAACCCATAAGGGGGTCTGATTGGTGAAGGGAGAAGGACGAGAAGATGGAGGGCTCGAGGGTGAGGCTAAGACAGGAGAAGCGGGACGGGGGCCAATCAGAGAGCCACGGACTTGGAGGATGTCGTTGCCTGGCAACGAAACACACCCCAACACCCGAGGGGAGAAAACCCCTGAGGCCGTTCTCGTTCTCTTTCTCTTCTCCCCCTTTCTCTCTCTCTCTTTCTCTTTCGCGTAGCATCGATACAGTCGGTGCCGAAAGTTATCGCACCCTTGAGAACCAGCCAGCCAGCCAGCCGCCCTTTCGACCCTGCCGTGCGGATTTTCTCTTTTGCGCAAGCGGATGCTCATGGACAATTAAGCCACCACTGACGATGAGCCCAACAAGGGGAAGTTGAAAGTGAGAAGAGAAGGAAAAGATAAAGATAGATATATATATATATATATATATATATGCAACTTTATATTTGTCTCTCTCCTTTTTTTATTTTCTAAACACTTTTTATTTCACTCAATTAGTTGTTTCTCTCATCTCGTCTCGAAAAATAAAATTATTAATAAATAAGTATCGTAGGGAATTTGGATATTCAAAAGAACTAGAACTTTGTCTTGATTAATTGGACATTTCGTCCCCTTATTGGGATTTCTTCAGCAACTTAATCTCTAAAGTTCAGCGTCTTTTTTATTTAAATTACATTCTTGTAATATTCAAAAAACTACACATTCTAAACTTCGTTATCACTTGATCCGTTATATTTCAACACTCAAACAAAACTTTTTATTACTTTTTCTTTTCTTTTTTTTTTTATACTTTCAATAACATTCTTAACTATAACAATAAGATTAAATTAATGTTCTTTTTGTTTACCCTAATTATTTTTGAACGAACATAATAAAACGTTCGGTATACCGAATGTGAGTTTAAGATATGTGCGAATAAAAGTGATTTATATATCATATTTCATAATTGTATGTATATATGTTTACCGTGAAAGAACGAAATTGGATAATGTCAAGATTTCACGTGGACGCTTATTGTCGACACGTAACAAATACGTTAATGAAAGACCGAATATTTAAGTTTAATTTTTATACATTAATATTTTAGGACATACACCAAACGACTATGTGAATCTACACATTCTCCAATCTCGGTTTTTCACGGTAACATATATATATAACATTATATAACATATATCTTCTTTCATTTTTTCTTTCTCTTATTTATTATTATTTAAACCCTCGCTAAGAGAGATCCGAATAGAAATGAAATATTATGATCTCTCTCTCTCTCTCTCTCTCTCTTTCTCTCGATTACCATGATCCCGCCTGGCAAATAGAATTTTTCTTTGGGTATCATCTTTTTAATCGCATTTTCAAATATCCTTTTTAAAACTCAACTCATTTATCGAAATCCGATTAAACTCTCATATTACTAATACATACATATCAAGCCAATTGAAGGATAGCAATTGTCATTGAAGAACGATCATTCCTATTTTTCTGACTCCTTAAATCGTAGGGAAAGGATTAAGACGCTACTTCTTCATCTTTTGAATTGTTCCTTTTTTTCTTTTTTTCTTTCTTTCTTTCTTTTTGTTATCTCTCCTTTTCAATCCTTCCTTCTCGAGTAGACCTTTAGACCCCTTCTATATATATATATATTTCTATTCCGTACGTTTTCTCTTTCTTTTTTCACCAACAAGAGGATTAAATCGTTCTATTGGCCTTTACCAATAGGATTCCCTGATCCTTTCACGTGCTAACAAGAGCACCGATCACTGTTTTGACATTCGTTTTTTGCTTTTCCTTTCACTCAATCTTTTTCGTATAAAAAGAAGGCTACGTAAAAAAAGCCAAAAATATTTTTATTTTATTTCTATATAAAAAAAAAATAAAATAAGCCAACTAACAAATCCTTTTTTCAAGTATATTATATGACGAATATGTTAAAAGTATGAAATGATCATATTTTTATTCATTTATTTTATAGAAACAGTTGGTAAGGAGAAAGATGATAATAAGAATGAATGTTGTGGACAAGATAACAAAGGTATTTCATATTGAAATTATTTAAAACCATTTAAAATCCACAATACGTTTTATATATCAATTTTTGATAGGTTCTTCTACGTCCGATCCAACAAACCTTACGAGTACTAACAAATTAAATGAACCTTATTACGAAAGTATGATTAACTTGTGCGATGTTTTTAGCGATAAAGAGTAAATATAATAATATGTACTTTTAATATATATGTATATATATATGTAGGCGATATAATGCATGCGAGAGATTGAAATGTTGATTGAGATTTTATTTATTTAAAGGGGAAAATACAAAACGATACCAAAAATTTTTTATACGACCAGAACGCATCGTCAAATAAAACAAGTCGTGAAGGAACTTGGTAGAACCGTCTATAAAAATACTAAGTAATACACAATTATTATAACTAAAAGATTCAATTAATTAAAAATAATAATTTTCTATATTTTATATAAGACACAATGTGCAATAAATAATTTTGTCCACTTTCAGAATGACTATATTAAGTAGTCGTGAGCATACTTGCATTCAAGATGTTCCTGGAAATAAAACTGAGCATTGCTATAATCTACTAGATCCGGAAAAGGTTATTTTATAATTCAAAAATTAATAAAGATTATCTAATTAATAAATAATTGTGAATTATCTTTTTAAATGACATACATACTTTTTCTTTTTTTTTTTTTTTTACAGCCATCTGAGTGTCACTATTACAACAGTACGAATAAAAAGGATTTATCAAATTTTACTCAATTGAAATCTACAGGAATTTCGATGCCGTTCGATATAGAAGATTTAGTTGAAGTCGGTAGAACGAATAATCTATGTCCATATTTTGCATCTAAAAATTTACTTGAAGATGCAGAAATAATTTTTTGTCCATACAATTATATCATTGATCCAGAAATTCGGGATATCGTAAGACTCATATTTCAGTTTTTATATAATAATTGCATGGAAAAAAAAAAAAAAGGAAAAAAGAAATTAATCTATTTCAGAATTTGATGAAATCTTATTCCACATTCATTCCTTCCTTCCTTCCTTCATTTAAATAGAGGATCGTATTGATTTTGTTTAGATGCAAATCAATTTAAAAAATCATGTGGTCTTATTCGATGAGGGTCATAATATCGAAGAAATCTGTCGGCAAGTTGCTGGTGCCAAATTTACAACAGTCGAACTAGAATTTATCATAGAAAATTGCAATGGGTTACTTCTTCAACAATTCATTGATTATGCTGAACGTGACGCCTATAATACCATCAAACACTATATAACAATACTCAACGAGTTCATAAATCAAACTCCTCTCTCCTGTTCGGTATATACATATACAAATATTTTTTGGTTTCTATTTAATTTGGACGATTTTTATATAAAATTAAAACAAAAATTTATTTTTACAAAGTTCCATCAAAATTTGTCATTAAAATTAATCCTAAATTGTATATTTTTAGCAAAATGGTATGGCAATGACCAGTACTATCTGGACGGGTAACCAATTAATAGGATTATTGGAAATGAACGACATTGGTTTGCAAGAAATCACGAAACTATCATCGGCTACACGATTTGTAATAGATGAATTTAATAAAGCGAAAGAAGGCGTTCATAAGTCTAAATCGAAGAAAATAAAATTAACAATTTCACGGACAACAAAAATCCTTCTTCACCGTCTGACCCTCGCTTTAAAGACAATAGGAACGCAAGAGTATGAAAATGATTATAAAGCTTATATAGACGAATCGCTCTGTTCGGATCTAGCTGACAAAGTATATCAATATTTGTTATTTTTTCAAGCATTATGTTTTCTAAGTACTGTTTTATTCATTTTCTTCTTTTCTTTTTGGAAACTCAAAGGAAAGTTGGATACTATCACAAATGGTAGGAAAACGTTTAAGAACATTTAGGTTGATTTGTTTGAACTCGGCTATCATATTTGGCCCTTTGGCACGAGAGGCCAGATCAATTATTTTAGCATCAGGTACCTTAACCCCAACGGAATCTTTTGAAAGTGAACTTGGAACCAAATTTTCCGATATCCATTGTACCAATCACGTTATCAGCAAAGATCGGGTGTTTGTAAAATGCGTGCCAAGGGGACCAGGTGGAACGCTTCTAAAGGCTAACTTTACCAATGTGAATACTTGGCAATTCCAGGTCATTTTCAACAATATACTTTTGCATTATACAGTCAAATAATGAACTGTTATACAATAATAACTGATTTTTTATTACATATTGACAGGATGAGCTAGGGCAATTAATAGTTAATATCATTGAAACTGTACCTCATGGAGTATTATGTTTTTTTTCATCATATATAATGATGAATAACCAAATCAATAGATGGAAAGTTACTAATATTTGGAAACTCATTCAAAAATATAAAAAGATCTTTGTGGAACCTCGGGAGGGCTCTAATCTAAAAGATATAATGACACAATATCGAGAAGTAATAAACGAAACCTCTGAAATAAATGTTGATAATAAGGAAGGCCATTCAGGTGCCATTTTATTTGCCGTATTTCGTGGCAAAGTTTCCGAAGGTATCGACTTTAGCGATAATGAGGCGCGTTGCGTTGTTACGGTAAACACCTAATGATTATACATCTGAATTCTAATTGACTATTATATAAATATCACGATTGAGTGTGAGATTCAATTAAAAGGCATTTTTGGTAACACTGTATGTCAAAACGTATATTCTATTATGAATTATGTTTGTTGTTAGGTCGGGATCCCTTATCCTGTAAAAAATAACAAGGATGTCCAAATGAAGTGGGAGTACAATGACAAGAACACTTCGAGAGGACTACTTAAAGGTTCCGACTGGTATAATATCCAAGCTTTTAGGGCTTACAACCAAGCGTTAGGTCGATGCATTCGGCACAAAAATGATTGGGGTGCCATTTTATTGGTAGACGAAAGGTTTGTTCTTGTTCTTGTTCTTGTGATTCATGAAAATATCTTTAAAAGACTTTAATTATTAGAATTTTTGTAGGTTTCTAATGCAATCATACCAGAGTAGTTTACCCAAATGGACACGTAATTCGGTGAGAATTATTAATCAACGTTTGAATCAATTTTATTATCATTACTTTCATGTAATTTTTCTTTTTTTCTTTTCTGCAGCTACAAAAAAATAGTAAAGGTGAAAATATTATGGAGGAATTAAAAGTTTTTGTCCGGTCGAAAAAGACGCTATTATTGGAAGATGTGAATTAACTTGTGTAAAAATAATACTCTTTTTACAATGTTACCGTTAAAAAGCATTTAATTAAATTATTTCATAAAATAATCAGATATTTTGTAAAATAATCTATTGTTTTGGGAAAGCATATAATAAGAATTTTATTATACACATTATTTTTATTTTCATAGTGTCGAAGGAAATTTAATTGAATCCCTTAAATCAATAGAAAAACCTTATCTCGAAATTACATAATCTTTGCTTGGAAGGCCTAAAAATAGATTAACGGATATACCACTTTAACGGTAACATATAGGCGATATGATGTATGCGATAGACAATAATGTTGATTGAGACTTTGTTTATTAAAGTTTAGTTAAAGAAGCAGAAATAATTTTTTGTTCGTGCAATTATATCATTGATCCACACATTCGAGAAAGCGAGCGTAAGACTCATGTTTCAGTTTTCATTTATTAAAATTGCATTTAAAAACAAAATTGAATTAATCTATTTCAAAATTTGATATAATCTTATTCCCCACATTCTTCCTTCCTTTATTTAAATATATAAAAATATTAATTTCGTTTAAATGCAATTTAATTATTAAGAGAATTGTTGGAGGTGATTGGTTTGCAAAATATCATGAAATTTTCATCGGCTACACTATTATTAATAGATGAATTTAATAAGCAATTTAATAAAACAAAATTTCTATGAGATGAAAAAATATATTAACAATTTCACGTACAACAAAAATCCCTCTTCACCGTTTATAACCTTCACTTTAAAGACAATTGCAACGCAAAAGTATGAAAATGATTAAAAACCTGCATAGACAAATTGTTCTATTCGAATGTAACTGACAGTATATGTAAATATTCTTATTTTGTCGAACATTAATTTTTCTAACTATTGTTTTATTAATTTTCTTTCTTCTTTTTATAGAATTCAAACGAAAGTTAATATTCATATGAGTACATATCTTTTCATCGAGAAACAAAAATTAATAACATGACAATGTATATATATATAAAATAAAATTAAGACTTATTTCTTATTGATATTTGTTTATCATAGCGATCTATTTGATAGATGCATGTTTATTATTTTTACATGTATATTCCTCAATGACATTTGTTAGAATTTTTTGTAAAGCGTTTCTTAATCTTCATCTCCCTTTTCTTTTTATCATTGTTCCAAAATATTTCTTTTTCATGTTTTTACATGTATATTTGATTAAAAGAAGTTTTCTTTACTTCTTATACGTATATTTTGGCAATATTATTAACAACTCGCTTGTTATTTATTTCAAACGTTAATTCGTATCCCTTTTTTCAATGAATCTCAGTTGTTTCTTGTTCATTCTCTTTAATTTAGCGGTATTTTTAATCTAAAGAAAAGAATAACCAAAGCAAAAATAGTTAAAAGAATATTACTTAATTGATTAATTTCATACAGAACAAATATAATAATATCTATACTCACAATTTGTACTACTTCACCCTTCTTTCTATTTTCCTCTGCTCTTTTTAAATTTTCTATCCTCCGTTGCTTCTTTGCTTCTTTCTCTGCTTGCTTTTTTTCTTTGATAGCTCTTGACATTTCTTTAGCGCGTTGAATATTTTCCTTTAATTTCTGCTTCTTTTCGAGTGATAATTTAATACCTCTACTTTTGACAATAGATGAAAATCTAAATATAAACACATAATTAAATATATATGTATAATTATAAAAGATAAATTATTAAAAGAATTATTGAGATATGTGTGATATTTGATATACATACCTCTTCTTTGGTTCTTTCCATATTCTACCAGATTTAGGTTTTCCCTTTGGAATCTCTTGTTCAAAAGATATTTTATTTTTATTCTCCACATAATTTTCACATATATTTGGTATATCGTCGTCGGATGAATCCTCATTAAGAATATCTTCCATTCTAATTACTTTTTCTTCCATTTTTATAATAACAAATATAAGTTAACTACACAAAAATCACCAAATTCCTTTCACTTGTAAACTATACTTTTTAGGTTAAGAACTCACGTGGGTAGGTTCCATCAAAATATACTACTAACGACGTCTACATAAAAATAGAGAACTAAGATCGATAGATAATGTGTGGATTGGTAAATGATCTACGAAAAGTTTTCTATTGTTTTTTGTTTTCAATCAATTGCTGACTTTTTTCTTTGTATGTTTTTCTCCGGTCTTTCTAGCTCCAGCACGATATCGGTTTTTTTTAATCTAGTAAGTCTTTTTCCTGTACCTATTCCAAGATAATCGTTCTTAACGAGTAAACTCCTTTAATTAATAATTAAAACAAAATATCTATATTACATTTTTAATTGTTGTTTGCTTTTAAATGTATGTAGAATTTAATTACACATTCACTTTGTGTAGACTACTTGTTATTAAAAGTTACTAGGAAATAAGAAAGTTTAAAATATATTGAAATTCTAGTAACATGGCTAAGCCGATATTGGTAATAGTAGTGCTCTACTTACCATCAGAATTACCGACAGTAGAAACATTTTCACTGCAGAAAGAAAAAAATAAATGCTCTTAATTGCTCAATAATTGCTCATTTAAAATCCATAATTGCTCGCCTAATTAACTAATAATTTTTCTAATATGACTTACCGACCGAGACCTGATGGTAAGTTACCATCAGAATTACCGACAGTACAAAAATTATTTACCTAGATACCATTTATCGACATGTCGATATTATAGATTCGCTTTACGTCGATAACAATAAAAAAATAAATTTTAGAAACATAGTCCAATATTATTTTTCACAAGTTATAAATTATGAAATAATTCACCGACTCAATAAACGTATTTTATTTGAAATTAACACACTCTCTATCCTATATTTTAAAAATATATAATCTTTGATTATTACCCATATACTTCAATACAATTACAGTACACCATTCGAGTTATAATATAAAATATTTAAACGACTACATATATCTAATATGTTATTAATAATAATTATTAATTAATTATTACCCAAATCTATGTATATATATATAATTAATATACTTATGATAATAATATATTGTACAAACTTCATGCGGTACGAATTATTCGTAATATAAAACAAGAAAACCCATAAAATAGATATGTATTAATATTATTATAGAGTCTCAAGTATTCGATTGAATTCGAAATAAGTCCACACCATTATCACATTTCATAGAATTCCGAAAAGCAAAAAGGACAAGTAATATGAATAAAACGCGAAAACCATCACGTCTTTTCTATCGTGGTCGTTATTTTTAGCGATCTTCTTCTTTTCTTTTTTTTTTAACTACCACCTGGGCTGTCCTTTTGCTGCTTTCGAATTCATATATTCATATTCAATGGCATTAACGGCACGTATTTTTCACTTGGCCGAAACTTATACTGCGAGCACAATCTATTTGACTCTGCTTCGTCGTAACCATTCCTATAAACAAAAATATAATACAAACATTAAATTAATAATCTATCAATCGTTTTTATAAAATCACTTTTTATGAGAAAACATGGCAAATGTTAATATAAAAAAAAAACAAAGATTGTTATTTTAGTATCGTTTTTAGTATTATCACCACACCACCACCATCACCGCTACCACCATCAATCTCCATTTTCCTCTGTTATCAATGAATTAATAAACATACTAATTTAATTAGTAGAAACAAACAAAGAGACATAAAATTTCATAATACTTCAATGGTCATTTAATGTTTCTCTTCAATGATCTTGAAAATAATTCGAAATATTTTTCTGGAGACGTCTTATCCTGTCAAGTATTTTCTCGATGAACTCTGACAGTGGTGTCTGGTATATATTATTGTTATTTCTTCCAGCTTCCCTATAGTTGTTATTATCGAGTGGCTCGTAATTCGTTGAATGTTTCCAATATGCAATACATTGTTCTAATAATCTATATTTGTTTATACAAAAAGAAAATCTTATCTAATTGTTATTAATAATAAAGGATGAAACAAAAGTTCCAATTAGAAATATTTGATAGATTGTAAAACTACAATCCTAGCTTGTAAAGATAATCTAACTTAACTAAAAGTTTATAAAATTGCAAAACACAGAGTAATTGATTTTAAGAAATACCTTGGAATTTGTGATTCATCCTGTTAAATGAAATGATACCCTTTAGAAATGAATTATTGAGAAGAATTTCGAATATAAAAATACCTTTGCCATTGGGAACATGGTCGTCTTTCTTTGAAACAAGTTACTTGTATAACATTGAAGAAAAGGGCACCGATAGTGTTGGCAACCTCGGTATTAAGATTTTGCAAACATCTTCGAAACTTGGCGTCGCAATCGCAATGCGAACGTATGAAAGGTGAATTGTTACATATACCATGAATACATTGCTGAGGTGATATCGCTATTGGGCAATGATCGTGTTCCCTGCAGCATGCATCTTCTGCCGCATGATGACCTAAATCATCGTAAGAACTTGCCACATTTCCAGGTCCGCACCATTTTGTTCCAGGATATATTAATCCACCTCCCGATGTTCGATTCTAATATGACAAAGTTACATTAGAAATTAATTAATTGCCATAGAGTCATATTATTTTCTTTTTAACAAAACAACTTGTCATTATATCCTTGACAACTTGGCATACGCGATAAAAAAATATTGTATTAAATAAAAATAAAATATAAAGAAATGATATAGGAACTAAATTTATGAAACGTTCATAATATAACGTTCGATATCTTTTAGACACGATATACAAATAAAAAGATTTTAGTCAGAGTTTGATAATTTTATTTTAATAAGTTTTACGTGTTTACTTTAGAAGCCAAACAAGTTTCTTCGAGATCAGCAACGAGATTGCTTGGCATTTGCCGAACTTTCTTTGGATCTGCACCGAGTATCATTCTTTGGATTACACCTCGATCATTATAAAGTGAACATATTGGTTCGCCAGCATTTAATTCTACCATTCTGGACATTGTTGTATCAGCAACAAGCACGCTTCCCATTGTTTTTTGGGCCCATAGGACCGACAAAATGCATAATGATGCAGTCAGCATCTGTAATAAATAACATTGATTAGAAATTGTATACAGTTATTCTAAACGCTTGAAATAAAGAGTAATAAAATACAAATGAACAGGAATAATAATAAAAATCCTCTCTCACAATAGCATAAAAGAATGTTTCCATCTATATATATAATATGTATTCGAGGATAGTAATTACTCGTTGGTGAGGAGGGTCGGAGTCGAACAGATTGGCGGCCTGCACGTATCCCGGTCACTTTAACGAGTCATTTGAGGGGTAGATCGATTAAATGTCTACTAGCCTGATATTAAACATTATTATTTATTTTTCATTTTCCGACCAGGTCAAACTCATCGTCCTCGATAACGATACTTTGTCTGTAAACTTTTTGCGATCTTCTACATTTTCTTTTCTCATCATTTTTATTATCATTTAAATCAACTTTCATATATTAAATCTATTACTATACTTGTACAAATAATAATCTTCAATTCATTTCTTTCAAAATAATTTTAACTATTTCTTTTCTCATAATTTTGAACTGTGAACTGTTTATCGAGAAATTTATTAGAAAAATTAAGTCAGTATGATATACGGAAAAACAATTAAAGAAGGATATTACAAAATCGTGAAGCCGATATTGTCAATGTGTGTTTCAAAGTCACCATTTAACCTTCGATGATAAGAAAAAGAGAGTTTTTTTAATCATAGTCATACGTCAATGGTTGTTTCACAATTTCAATTTTTATTTCTTAAAAAAAAAAAAAAAACTAACCGTAAAAAAGGGGGAAAAAACTACGAAAGAAACATTTCAATGCATTTGTCAGAGTTTGATGTTATAATTTATCGCAAACGCAAAGACGAAATCAACAAGTTCTTTCTCAAGGTTCACCATTCATTTCCTTACTCTTTTTCGCTCTTTTTTCTTTTTTACATAAAATAATGAAAAAAAAAAAAAGAAATGATTACGAAAGAGACATCAATAGATAGCGTATTTAAATTTAGGTCAAGATCGAAGAAGGATTCGACATTGAACGTTCGACTTCGATTTCATCTTATAATATATACTATCACTTTCCTTGTTTGGCATTTTTTCTTATAACTTCTCTCAACTTTCGACTCTCGGCTAATTTTAGAAAATTAATTGAACAAATTAACCTTACGTTAAAATCATAGAAATAATAATATATTATATATTAATTGATGAATTATATTATAGAAAATTCAATTAAAATACAAATCTTGGATTTGTCATTCTTTCTTTTTTGAAATTTATTTATTTATTTTATGACAAAAATTAATTGTTAGATTATAATGAAAAATAAATAAACAATATGATTTTATAAAAAACAAAAGACTCTGAAAGAAAATGATAGATTTTATTAATGGTCAATATATGTTGTGTAGCATAAATTATATTAATGAAATTTAAAATTCTTTTGAAAAGATCACTTTCGAGGACTCTTTCTATTCAATGGATGGACATTGATGGATTGACATTCTATGCTTGTGTTCCTTGAGGATGATTGCTATGAAGAAGAATTTAAAACCTAAAATAGAGTATAATTTTGAAAAATAATGATATTTATTAGAAAATATATATAATAGATTATTCGTAATCGAATAGAAACTATTGAAAGCGATAGAGGGGTTGATCCCTTAATATATAAATTACTCTCGATATTGACCCTGTTAAACGAGACAACGATTGAATCGTCCTAATTTGAGAGACTGATCCTGAAATCACTATATTCAAACGAGAGCAACGTTGATCTCGTATTAACGATGAGATGTGGGTCAGTCTGCTTTTATTGACGTACTTGTCCCTTGAACCTGAACGAATCTAATCGATTATCGTTACTATAAAAATGCTGATCGATGATGATCGATGATAATTAATGACAATTGTAAAACAATAATTTAAATATATATATGAAATATAAATGATAATCAAATATGCGTATATAAAAATAATAAATATGATCCGCTTATATATATAGAAATAAATCTTTATTTTTTAATGTAAGTATGAACTTGGTAAAATGATGCGGAAATCGATATATGATGGTTGCTAGATAGCATTTTGCGTTATACGAGGTCAAAACAAAAGAACAAGTAAATTGAACTCGAATCGATAATAGGATATGAAATGTTTACTTATTTCTTTTATCTCTAAGGTTTCTTGAACGGACTTATACGTATCACCGATTGTTATCTACTTGATAAAAATGTATCCCAACATTTCAATCATGGATAATGATTTTTTATTAAATATAAAGAAAATATAAATCATTTTCTGTGACGTAGATAACAAATTTTTAAAAATATAAATCGAATGAAAATAAAAGAATGAAAATGCGATAGAAAAAATAATTATTGATATAAAAATAATGAAAAATAAAACTAAATTAATGAAATATGTAAACAACTATACGACGGAAAATCAAATATCAACTTTTTCAGATATCAATTCTCTACTTATCCTAATTATTTTAGATCAACCCCTTCAATTAATTTTACATTAATTTATTATTAATATTTTATTCAGTTAAGTGTCTCTTCTCTTATTCCTTCAATTAAACATTAATATTGATATTTTTATTTGAATAAGTTATTAAATTTGGTCATGATATTGCGAATAAAATATATTTATTCAAATTTGATTTAAATAAATTCGACCTTACCTCCTCTAAAGATCAAGATGCCAGTAGCTTATTAACCAATTTGAGAAAGAAAGAAAAAAAAGAGAAAAGAAGAAAAGAGAGACAGAAAGAGAAACAGAAAGAGAGAGAAAGAGCGAGCAGGTCGACTCGAAAAAATTGTAGAAATCAAACTGTCAGAAGGTTTGGAAAACGAACTGACAGGTGCGACACACGCATAGGTATAGGAAATCTGACCTGCGCAACCCCTAAAAGGAGTACACTAGAAAAGTGGTGCAGTGCGGAACGATCGGTCTAACAGTATGCACCTTGTATCATCAGTAATTCATTATCATTAACAATAATTAACATTCTCATTCAAAAAATAGTTACAAGATATTGTCTAACGTGCGTTAATATTACCAAAAGGGATTAATCGGCTTTATTCAAATTTAATTAATCGTCAAATATTAAACCAAATGATTGCAAATAATGTGTTCGACGTATTAGTGTTACAAAATTAAAATCATTCCAATATAATTAACAAAATCATTAAACGTATGCAAATTTTAGTATCACATAGAAAAATAGATAAAAACTCTTTTCAATAAGTGTCCAATAAAAAAAAAAAAAAAAAGAACAAGGAAAAAAAATGATTATTCGAATAATAATTAACGAACGTGTAATTAATTTACGTACATTAAATTTGTCTTGACAACTCTATAAAATCAGGTGAGAAAAAGCGTCGACCTTCTTTATTTTGTTCTACGACTCGTCGATTTCAATAATATCGTAGTCCACCTCGAAATATTTTTCTTTCGTAAGCACACGAAAAGTTTGTTAGTCACTCTTCAGCGGTTGCTAACAGACTGATCCGTTCGTTCGAACGTCAGGATACTAATATTCGTGAACAGCACACATCGTACATATTAGGGGAGACTATAATCACGTGACGAATGTTTATAAGTATCTATAACATTGCAAAGAGACGTGATCTGACATTTCAAATTGATCTAATCACCCGATAAAAATTGTATATCATTTTTGTAATAAATAAATTATTTTTTAACTCATGATCTTTCACTTATCTTAAGGAGATATTTTTCTTCTCTCTTATCGTCAATTTATAAGGAAAATTATTTTTCATTGATTAATGTCATCGTAGATAGATACTCATTTTCATTGACTGATTTTATTATAGACGTCAGTCGCATTAAAATACTTCATTAAACTCTTTGATATCTTTAAACCAATTCGTTGGACGCAGAAATAACAGAAAATTATTGCGTTTATAGATTATTATTATTATTATTATTATTATTATATCTGTTATAATATATCTTTACGAGAAGTTACGTCAACGTCGATATTTCTCATCTAACTAATCAAAAATACGTATACTTTTTTCTATAAAATTAAAATTATAAACTGACATTATCTCGATACGTTTTCTTTCTATATCTTATTTCTCTTAACAGTATATATATAAGATACATTTTTAAAAAATATAAAAAACAGAGAATAAACTTTTACCCTAATATCATGTTTTTGTTCGTTTTTAACTAAACAATCATTTCTTAACATTTTTATGGAATCCATTCGACTTCGTTAGTCTCGTATTTTCCAGAATCTCTCATCACTGGTATAACCCTATGCGTTTCCTCTGGTTTCGAAGCAGTTTTACTTTCTTCGGAACCAGCTATTTTATGATAAACTTTGCTACCAGCACTGGCAACCCATTGAACACCATCCCCAAGTTTTTCGCCAGCTTTACGTACGGCACTGCCAAAACTTTCAGCCGTGAAAGTGTTAGGATCGATGTTTATGTCAAAAGTATCATTACCGCGTGGACAACCGCTCTGAGAAATGATACTAAGATCATAAGGATCTACTCCATAGCTTGACAATTTTGCTTTTATATTATCTATGATATCCTTGTCAAGATCACGATGTCTTGAAAGTATAGTTGCACTTTGTCGATGGGCAAAAGCTAATTTCTGACAGGTAAATATTCCAGCATAATTGTCATAATCCGTAGTGAAGATTATGTGAGATGCACTACCTGCTACACCTAAAAAAAAAAAAGAAACAATGAAAACCATTTCAATATTTGCTTCATAGTCTTTCTAATAAATCAATCAGATTCATTCTGTACGTCATTGGAAAGTGAAATCAATGTAACTTTAAACCTACAAAAGGTTAATAATAATCAGGATTAAAATCTTCCTTTTAAAAATGACTCATGTTACTTACTGAGCGGGAAGCGAACTTGCATTCGAGCCGGTGTACTAGGTTCCGGTACACTCAATTCACCAGTATAGTGATACTCGTGCTTTAGTGGCGTAAGACCTGTACAGAAAGAGATTGCTTAATTACAGAAAATTCATCCCACTTGAAAGACATTTATGCTATTAGCGTGCTTTTATCAGACCGGGTAGGGTCCATATATTATTAGTATTTCTTTATCTATAGAAATTTTTCCAAGTAATATTAAACGTAACGATTTCTATTCTTATAAGATGATACCTAATCTTATAGAAAATATAAAATAATCATTTAAATTCACCTAATACAGGATGATCAGATTCTTGAGTTATCAAGTATTCTCCCGGTTCTTCGCCACGAGTATAATTATAGGTAATACATTTGCTTGCAGTAGACGTTTTCTGAATGACATACCAGATTCCTAGAAACTACAATTACATATGATTAATATCTCCAAAGTGTCACAATGATTGAACAATTTTTAGTTAACGATTAAATATTATTACCCTGTTCATTTGAAATCCATGCATTGGCTCTACTATGGGACAACTACCCATGTGATAACTATGAGCCTTAGCAAGGGCTAAACATCCTGCTAGGGCAATAAACAAAATGATCGAACGCATCTTCTAAAAAGAAAATGTTCAACAAATTAGAAACAATAAAAGTAATAATATCATTCAATAAATACAGAAATTTCTAAGTTTTTAGAAAGTTGCTGTTAAATTTTTATCAAATTTCTCCTGTGAAACCGGATATGTGGGTCGAATAATGGAAAATCATATATATATATAGTGATAAGATTGTGTTTATCTAAAAAATTCAATACTAATCTAACAAAGCGATTCCCATAGATGATCCAATAGTATCTAAATTTAGACCGGATGATTCACTCGTCCTTGGACACGCATCGCGGGGCAAAGACCTTTAATTTACGCTTCTACAACTATCAATCTACTTCCTTTTTGATAAACGTAAATTTCGAGAGAAAAAACAACACGCAATAGAATTGACTTCTTCTTAATCTACTCGGACTTTACACTTTTAATAAAAAAAAATTAATAAAAATACATCTGATGTTATAAATATATGTTGAAATTTATCTAGTTGATAAAGCGCACAATTAAAAAACCTTAAATTTCTCTCAGTTGTATTAATCAAACGACAATCATTTGTTAATAACAACAATATATAAAATATACAAATTTTAAATAAAATTCATTGTTTCTACTGATTAGATCTCATGTGTTCAATAAAATGATATTTAATTGATTATTGTCTAAATTAAAAATATTAATTGAAAAATGTATAACACGAATAGCAGCAAAGAGACTCACCGTTTAAACGTCAATCCTTAGTTCTGAACGCAAACTGTAAACAGTAATTCGAGGCTTGACTTTATGTGCTGGAGATCTCCCCACTCTCTAATCTTCAAATATACGTCACGCATACATTAAATGAGTAACATGCAGGAGAGAACAAATAATATGTTCCTTTCCAACCGCATCCAAGATGTAAATTTTCTGTAAATAATAAAGATATATTTAATAAAAATAAAACAAAATAGCAAGAAATTTTGTCTATTGCACAGCAAAATAATTGTTAATAATTTTACATTACTATTAATTAATGAAAAAATTTACCATATTCTTTGTTCACAAGTATTCATAATCTATTATTGATTTTTTTAAAGAAATTTGACGTTGATTTTCAATTAATTAAATTAATTATTATTTTTCGTGTAATTGTTTGGAATTTTTGTTATAATTACAAAAATGTATTTTATAAAAATATTTATATATAATAGAAATGTATAATTAAAACTTGTACGATTTGTAACAGGGATCGAAACAAAATAGTTACATTGTTGCTTACGATGACGCATAGTCGACATGTAGGAGAAATTAGTTTAGAGCATATGATTCTAAGAACCAATAATTATCCACTTGGCTTCCCATTCCTTCTCCTAAATAGTATAATACGATTTTGCTGAAATGGTAAAACGTCGATAATTCTCAGCTAACTGAATCATTATGATTAACAATACCTTTAACTTGAAGTACATAGGTCATTCATAGTTGAATGATAATATTACATAAATGAAATGCTTTGTGTACAAAAAATTGTCCTGTATTTTCAAAATAATTTACAAAGATTACGCTATCTTAAAGAATATACATATTTAATATTTATCGAGAGTTCTTCTTTTTTCGATTTATTTTGTTTCCAATAAAAATGCTTACTATTTTATTTAGTTAATAATAAATCGATAAATTTAATCCACTCTTGTTCATCTTTTCTTTCACATATTAAATATCAGAGAGTAGTACAAAAGAAGAAAAATCATACTTAATTAAAATATAAATTATAGATAATGAAATTATTTTGCGAATAGTATTCTATTAAAAATAAGTAGTTAAGTATAGTTAAGTATAGTTTAGATAAATTCTTGTTTGTCAATGTAGATATAAAATATTATAGTAATATCATGTAATTGTTGCATCGAAATTCTCCCTTGATCTATACTTATGATATATAGTACACATATTGAAAGACGTAAATGTACTGGAAACATCAAATAATAAATTTCGACAAATGACTTGATATAATATAAAGCTTAATAGTATGTAATGAGCATATTTAGTCATATTCATCAATTAAAAGAATGTTTGCAATCAAACACCTTAACTCACATCCTTCCGCTATTCTAAGATATATCTTTTTATATTGTCGCACAATTAAAACGTCATAAAGAAACACAACGAACATATCTTTCTTCGTTTCTTTTTTGTTCTCCCTTTTTATTATACAGGTGGTAACTTTCTCATATCCAAATCTTGGAAATAAGGATGTTTTAAAGCTGCCCTTGCCGTTATTCTATGAACGGGATCGTAAACAAGCATAGCTTGCAATAATTCAACCCCATCCTCATCAAGATTCTTAACTTGGGCTTCTAGATTGTTAGTTACCCAATTTGGAAATGTTGTCTTATAATCATTTAATTGAGTGACGCCAGGCCATATTTCTTCCGTTGGTGTTCTTAAAATGCTATTTAAATATTGTTCAAAATATATATAAATAGCTTTTTGAACTCGTTATAAGAAAATTTAGATATGTAAATATTGATCTTACCGAAAAATTCGAAACAATTGATCGATTTCACTGTCTCCTTGAAATAATGGCTTTTTCATAGCCATTTCAGCAAAAATACAGCCAACGCTCCACATATCGATAGCACAAGAGTACCTACTGGCACCGAGTAGAATTTCAGGTGCTCTATACCACAAAGTAACTACCTCATGCGTGTAGACTCTGACAGGAATTCCAAATGCTCTTCCCAACCCAAAATCTGCTACTTTGATAACTCCTTTTGTACCAATTAATAAATTTTGTGGTTTCAAGTCTCGGTGTAAAACTCTACGCTTATGACAGAATAGAATTGCTCGTGTTATCTAAAAAAAACCAAATAAAAGAAATAAATATATACATATATGTTTAATTGTTGCTATTAGTGTACGGCTTATATTGAGACCTGGTATAAATAGGACTTGACCGTTTTAGGTTCAATCATTACACCGGTCCCCAAACTATCCATGTATTTTTTTAAATCCATAGTAAGATACTCGAATATAAGGTACAATCTAGATTCTTCCATAAGCACGTCGACCAAACTAACGATATTTGGATGTTTCAACTCCTTGAGAATAGAAATCTCTCTGATTGCAGTCGATGGCACACCTTCGTCATCGCTTTCTAAACGAATCTTTTTCATGGCTACAATTTCACCAGTCTTTTTGTGTTTTCCTTTATACACAACACCATATGTGCCTATAGTATAATATATATTTTATTAAATGCGAAGATTTACAAAGAATATATAATTGAACATACATAAACATATATGTAGATATTTTTTACAAATGGTCAAAATAACTTTGAAAACACAAATTAAGTTTACATTTTACACGAGTCGTATAAATGTTATAAAATAAGAAAAACGATCAATTAAAAAACGTATAATTATAATTAAGTCTTATTATTGATAAATAAATGATATTTAACTTTTTAAGATAGTATCAAACAAAAAATATTAAACGTTTTACCTTCACCAATTTTTTCAATCTTAACAAAATTATCCATGATCTTAGAATATATAAGAATCCAAAATGCTTAAAGTTCTATTCCTATAATATTTATCCTTAAAATAAATCACAAGTAAGATTAGAATAGAGTAAAAAAATTATTTCACATTTCCTAGAGGCTTCCGTCTGTTGTCACGTAACGTTCAAATTCAAACGATGCTACGCCATATTGTTAAATCATTTGAAAAGCAATTCAATTCTTCCGTATTACATCGACGTTAGATCCACCAATCAAAACAAGCGATGTACTTTTATTATTTTTCTTTACCCGCCAAACATTATGCATTTGTTTATTTCCGTTAAAATAATTTTTTTTAATACTTAGGCACTTATATTTTGTTATAAAAATAAATTTTACAATAAAATTCAAGAAGCAATGAGAAAAAATGAATAAAAAGCAAATATTTGAACAACTTGAACATAACCAAAAATTTGAAAGAATCAAGATGTCGAGATGTCTTTCAAAGATTAACAATTTTTACACAAATACTATATGAAATATTCGTATTTATTTCATATTGTGTATCGTATTTGTGTAAAAATTTTTAATCTTTAAAAGACGTTGATATCTTGATTTTTCTAATATATNTATTTTAACAATTTTATATTTTTATTTTGAAAAATTGTATATTTTTTCTGTGTCCCTTGTATATTCTATTTTTACTATATATATATATGAAGATATATAAATGGAAATGCATGTTATATAATAAGATCAGCTTTATTACATGCGTGCGTGTAACATACAGGTTTGATTAATTTATTTAAGAATGAAATCATAATGCCAATTGTTATTAGCTTACATTATTATTCGACCATTAATTATTAAAAAAAAATGTTAAATGAAAAAGAAAGGATAACAAAAATCTACATATATATTTAAACGCTTGTTATTGATCAAAACTATTTTTTTTACATCTATATTTCCTGTACATGTTAAATAAAGAGGTTAAAAAGAAAAATTTGCAATAATAAACCTTTTAAAATCTAATTGTTAATTTTACAATGCATTTTTGATCTTTTCTTAAATACATTTAAACATCTCAGATGCATTATAGAAACGCTTTATATGATAAGCTTTTTACGAAAATTTAATGATACAAGCTCGAACGAAACTATTTCTTTTTTCTTTCTCTTTTTAATCTCATTGTGACAACTTATACAAATATCACTATATTATAATACAGTTACCTAGCGTTTCATTTTTTCAATTTCTTTCATTTAAGTAAATATTAATAATAATAATTTATCGTGGAAATTGATATCCCCCAGTGGAGTATCCGAGTCCTACACCACGTTGAGTGTGCGTAGTAGCGCGTGCCACTTCATATTGTTGTTCCATGTTGTTAAACATTTCTTCCTGTTTTTTCAAAATATCAGGCTTTGTACCTGTAGTTTGGGTGTTAGGTAAATCACCTTTTATTCCCATCAGTCTCTTAAATTTCGCAGTTACTTTTCCATCTTGATCATGAGTAAACGTCGTACCCATCCATGTGTTTGCCGTAGTAGCTGTATTGGAAGTACCTTTACCTTCTTCTTGTTTCGACTGTGCGAGGAGTTAATAAAAGAAATAAAGTATAGATATATATGATCGCGTGAAAATAAATAAATATAAATGCATAATTATTACTTCTTGTATATATATATAATAACTATGTAATAAAAATAATAATAATAATATATATATATATATATATATAATATAGTATATAACAAGTAATCCTAATATTAGAATAAATAATGAAAATAAAATCAAATCTGTTCACCTTATTAGCCCACAGTAATTTCCTCTTTTGAATTTGTTCCGCATATTTCCCCTGAGTAGCTGTGGTCAATGGATTATAATAATTTTGCTCGCTTTGAATTCCCAAAGCTACAGTATCCCCTTCAGGTGCTTTCAATTCGATTCCTAATTTCTCTAATTGTGCCAATTTATTTCTTCCTTTCTCTTCTCTATAGCTCATCGTTCTGAAGGGTAGCGGAGCCCGATCTCTCGACCTGGATCTTGATCTCGTACGATCCTTTTCCTTATGGTAGCTAGATCTTTCTTCCCTATGTCGATCCTTTGATCTTTCGTCCCGAGAATGACGACGCTCTCGTTCTCTTTCTCTGTCTCTACGTCTGTCTCTGTCGTTTCTCGATTCACGAGTTCTATCCCTTCGATTATCATCACGATAATGATGATCTTTCTCATCGCTCTTCTCTTTACGTTTATCTTCATCGCGTGACTTTTTCTCATCGTCTCTACTTCGTTTCTCCCTGGTATCTTTATTATGAGCATTACTATTATCACCACGTTGTCTTCTATCGTCGTAAGATGATCGACGATTTTTCTCACCACTATGCTTGTTACGGTCAGATCTGTCACTCCTTTTATGTTCATCCTTATTGCTTTCATTATCGGATCTCCTGTAAAACGATTACGTTCTGCAGGGGTATACCACACAGATTCGTATTATTATTCTGTATGAAATGGGTTTATTAAGAATTTTGCTAAACTAAGCACACACACATATATGCTCAGTGTTCAAAGTATTTCTTTTGATTTTAACGTTTTCTTTTCGTTTTTACTTTAATTGACATTATATGATACAATGAAAAACGCGTTAACAAAAATAAATAAAAGTTAAATCGGTAATGGTCATATACAAACCAGCTCACCTCTGGTCTGAAGAAGATGGTGAAATTCTAGACGAGTCTGTTTTGGAACCTAGTGCAGAGGGCATTGCTGCAGGACTATGAGCACGTTCACTCCCAGACTCTCCAGAAGAGTTATTGTTGTTGCTTTCCTAAAGAAACCAAAATTGATTGTTTCAATATATTAGGCTTCTATATAGAAAGTTGTTACATTAAAAAGAAAAGACTTTAAAATAGAATTATAAATCATTTTATGCATTTATTAAACTTAAATTACATTATCCTCATTGTGGATATATATTAATTTCTAGAAAAAAGAAACATCGTGTTTCTATTTCACACAGAATTTATTAATGAAGAACAGTGCTTAATATTATTACTTTTAACAAGGAAGAATATACCTGAACATCAATAATTTCAAATAGATTACTCTATAATACATGTAGATTTTACTTAGCGTTACTTTTCTTACTTATTTTCAAAATGTTTTTGTATAATAATGAATAGCTATGAAGAAATAAATAACACGATTTTATGTATTCTTTTATGATAAAAAAAAAAACAAACAAAATTTTTTTCTTATATCATTGGTTGTACTTGATACAAAGTTTTTGTGATGCAGAAGATTTACGCATCAGTTACTTTGATTACACAATCCAATTTTTCTGTTAATTGCCGGTAGGTATATAAAACCAACATGAAACAACCACATTATAAAAGAGAAATGTAAATATATTAAATATCCTCTGCATAGACATATATACAAATATATATGTCTGTGCAGTTATTTATTGGCAAAATATTTGACAAGTGTGGTGTTCTTTGATGGTTGGTGTTTTGTTAGTGTTACCTTCTGCCAGCTTCCTCTACTCACCTCTGTCTTCTGAATAGGACTTGGGGGTAGTCTTGAAAGACCCTCACACAGCATAGACCTTGCCGAGGTGCGTAGATATTGTATCATGTATTACCAACAGAGCTACGTGTTAATATTTTCTCACGAAATGGTACTATTCCCATTTACTTATCATTTAAACGTTTAAATATCAATTATAGTCTGATTATTCCTTTCAACAAGAAGGTTTTAAGATCACGTTTTACAAATTGTAACTTGTAACATTGTAAAAATGAAGTAAACAAAACTGAATGCAATGTTAAAGCTTATAACATTCTTATGAATGAGAAACTGAATGTAATTGAAATTAAGAGAAAATGGAGAAATAAGAAAAGATGACAATAAAGAGAGAACTCAAAATTATTAAGCAACTAATCGACTCTGTTCAAATACTATGTTGTTCAACGTGACCTCATAACACCAAATACCAGACTGTTAGCGTATCAGTCCTAAAACCCTGTCACGATCATACTGTCCCTACATAGCCATCATTGTATCTTCCCAGTCATCGTCCAAATGTTTCGAACTTAAAATTAACAGATATGGTTGGAGACATCTCTATTAATCATACCTCACTCATGTCCATTTGTACTGGGTCATAATTGGCATCACTAGACCTTCTGTTCCTTACGTCTCCTTGTCCTTCGTACGACATCTTGGAAAATAAGTAACATAAAACAAAATAAATATATTCAATTTCATATGAAAACATTTATATACATTTCCTTAATACATACATAATTAATATATCTCACTAACAAAATATTTTATACAATAGCTTTAGTGGAAAATTAAGAAACCTACATAAAAAAAAACATTCGTTAAAAATCATTCTTATGTTTATACATTTTTATATCGATAATATATTCTTATTTACGATTCGCCATTTAATGGTCGACTATAGGAGTCAGTGCGTTAGTTTGGAAGCCATGATTCCAAGCGTATACATTGTAATCACTACCGACATTACTATTACTTTATTAAAATCATTTTTTTTCAGAAAAATGTTATTATATAGTATAAAAAGAACACTTTCTTATTATCTTACCTTCAGTTCTTCCGAATTATTACTATTTTCACCGTCACTCGCGTAACTTGCTAATGAATCCATAATTTCGTGACGAATTGCAGACAAGTGCGGACTATCTCTTCCGATTCTAACTTGGCGGCGCTGCAATCTTTTCATTTAACCTTTCAACTCCCCCTCTCCTCTCTTAAAATCGTCCAACGTCATTGGACAATACTAGTTTTGTTATTTATTCTTATTTTTATAATAATATTTTACTCGAATATTAGATCTGACAATAAGAAACATGTATAATATTTAGTATATATAATTGTAAGAATTTTGTTGTAATTTATTTAACAAAAGATATATATATAACATGGTTTTAAGTATTTCATAGTTTAAATATTTCGATACTAGCGACGCCTGGTAATGATTTTGAAAGTAACTTTGAACTTAATTTATAAAAGAAGTTGTCTCTCTAACTTATAATTCGTTGTTGTAGGTTATGGGTCACTATTGAAACGCAGTGTTATGCGCTGATAAAAAGTTTATGCGCTGTGATTCATGCCGGATTGTTTACAGGAATGAAAAGGAAAATTAATTCATTTTAAAAGTTATCTAGAATTTCATCAAGTATGGGATGTTGCTACAGTCTTTGTAAAGAGGACACGGGACCGCAGGTAAGAAATATTAACTCGAATATCCACAATATTATTAATTATTTTTTTTAACATTTGCCTTTTATCGTTTGTACTTTGACATATATATGTATATATATGTACGTATTAATGACGTGGGAGGACACACGAGTTATCGCAATTTTCATTGCCTTCTTTAAGATAGATGATGTTGATTTTTTAAATAGTTTAGTCATGAGTATTATAAGGATTTTTAATTTTATTAGAAAGAATAGGGCAAATGTAGTTTGTAAAATTTAGTTTTGAAAACTAGAATTTAAAGGATAAACTACGATGTACAACAAACACCATTCCAATTTTATTGAGGAAGCTTACTAATATTGATGGATAAAAATCAATGTTTGAGAATATTGAAGTTAGCAAGTTATTTGAGTGGTTCATGCATTATAGCTTATTACTGCTTTTGTTTTATAGTATGGTGTATGATGAATATTTGAGGTAATAAGATTTTTATTTATAGAGTGGTGAAGTAAACGAGAGAACACATCTTCTAGTCGATCCTGTTAGTAATAATACAAATATACCAAGAGTGCACAGGTAAGATATTTATTATGTTCCTTTGCTAGGTAATTTTTTTCATTGAATCAATTAAGGCTTTATTATTTTATTTTCTAGTGACGATTATGTTAATCAATATGCAAATTCTGAACCTAAGAAGACAGACGAACAAAGTGCATTGAACAGAATTCTACACGAAACAGCGGCGTGAGTGTTGATCGTACTTTAGTTAGAATTACGTAGTTTATATTTTGTTTTGCATATATATATATATTATGTTTCTTAGCTTATATGTGGTCAAATATTATATATAATTTCTTATAAACAAATGTTTTCTATTTACAGAAATGTAATAGATATTGGCGCATTGGATTCACATAATTTAGAACAACACGAATATATGGATAGATCTAGAGCTTATGCAAAACGTATAGAAGCAGGGGGCTTCAAAGTCCCCGATCATACTACGTGTCTTCTCAAGGATATTCCTGCACCTGAACGAATACTCGCATCAAATCCGCTTGATGCTGGAGATCACGAACTTGTAAGATATATCTTTACATATATACAGGGTGATTGAATAGCTTTACTAAGATCTCAGCAATTATTCATTTTAGACCCTACGTAATATCAGTTTTTTTGTACAGAATTTGATGCTTTATCAGAATCTAGAAAAAAAATAACGATGATCTTGATATCTTATAAACAAATGACCTTAAAAAAAAGTTTTTACCATTACATTTGTCCCGTAATTTAGTTTAACTATGCAGGAAAGCTTTTTCCATACAATGTATATTTTACGAGTTATTTTGAAACGTCACGTTCCGTGACTCACCCTGTATAAAGAAAGTTAACTTTGATCAATATCATCAATTTTTATATAAATAATTCTTACTAATTTCTTTTTTATAGATCACCGGGATGCTCAAGAATGCAGTAGCTGCATTAAATGATATCAAAGTAGAGCATAAGGAAGATTTGGTAGTTCCTTTCTTATCGTGATCTTACAGTAATTCCATCGACAGGATACATCACCCTGTCTAAATGGAATTATTTTTGTCAAGAAACACAAAGTACGTATCTTATCGAACCGAGCTCGCAATAATTTTCATTGAATTTAAAACAACGATGGAGCTTATTTAAAAATGAATGTAAAGTCAAACATTAAGCGTTATGTTGTATCATAATTAAGTTTGAACTATAGGTCTGCTCTCATATAGAATTATATCTAAATGCTAAGTTTGAAAAATGTTTTAATGTAATATATTAGTAATCGAACGAAGTAATTCATTTGCTTTTTTCTTTAATTTTGTTCATATATATATATATATATATAAGAATAATTAATTTGATAAGACTTTTGTATAGCTTATTTATAATCATGCGTATAAAAATGATTTATTGACGTAGGGCAAATTCATATTGCCTTTCGATCTCGTTTGTTCCTTGCTAAACTACTTTAACACATTTCATTCTGTGATTCTAGAAAAGACTAAGAGAAATCTTTTGTTAAAGGTTTTCTACGGTTAACAGTTGAAAATGTTGTTAATAAATATGCGTTTTTAACGAGATCGAAAAGACAGGGATTTATATTAGGAAGAAAGATAAGGTGTATACTATTTTATCATGGCTTCGAACTCCAATCTTAAATACGAAACGATAGAAATTTAACTGCTATTAAATAACATTATGATAACGCATATAAAATACATTATCAGACCATTAAAAAAGAAAAGTTATTACTATATATATATTTTGGTCTCATACACACGAAAAAACATATGGTCGAGTGCACTTTTAAGAAAAAAAAAACAGAATCCTATAGATAATAATGAAATAAATGTTAAAAGTCTGTTTTATTGAAATAGTTGTACAAACGTTTTGTAAACACGATTGTGATTATCAGTCGAAGCTAAGAATAAATCTTATATATATATATTCACCTAATGTATCTTTTGCCTGTTGAAAAACGTGTACTTACATGTACTGTATATTTTTTATTGATAGAAAATCATAGTAATATTGTATATCGAGATAATCATTACTTATCAAAATTATGAATACCTGGCCTTATAATAAACATATAATGCTTATAGAAATTGTTCTCAATGATTGCTTGTAAAATAAAACTAATTAATAAGGATTAAAAATTTACACTGCCACATAAATTTAGACGAATTAGAATGACCATTTTTTTGTAGTTAAATAAAATAAATCTAAAATAAAGTTAAAACTAGTAAAGTTAATAATAGTATATAGAAAATAGGAAAGATAATTCTTAATCACTATTATATATATGTGTTTGTATATACTTGCAATAAAAATGAAAAATGCTACAGGTGGGAGATGGCCAATAGATGATATACAGTTAGATGCAGGAAATTCAAGTAAACATATCGCTATTGTATATGACGAAAGCAACAAGTAGTAAGAGAAAGAAGAGGGGGGTGGAAAGGAGAGAGGGGAGATCACTGTAATAACGGTATTTATTTTAACCGCGCTTTTGTAACCATCAATCGAATCCAAATAGTACACCTAATTGTCAAGAAAATATTAAACGAATTATTTATTGCTTTAATAATAAAAACGTAAGCAAACTAATATTCCACTCGTAATCTTTCCTTTATATATTAGACGCATATAAAACTCTAACGAGTGATTTAACGAACAAAACCATCTTACGTGATTAATATCCAGATTCTACATTCTGACAAAAAACAGTTTTCTGATTGGAACAGTTTTTTTTTAGAAAATATATATTAATCGATGAAGAAAAAAATAAAGTAGGCGATCAATTGGATAGATAATATAGTACTACGTGACTTGTATATATATATATATACACTAATATAGAAAGTGCATATGTACGTAACTGTCTAGTATACGAGGAAATAAATAAAAAATAAATTCACACGAAAGATATATATAGATAAGGAAAGTTGTAGATATTATTTTATTATTCTTTTTCTTATAGTGTTGAAAATGAATACAAGGAATAAAAAGATTTTTATGTTGATCGAGATTATAGAATAAAATCGATACATATGTGTCGATCGATTCGAAAAGAATCGCGGGAATAGCGACAGTTGAGAAGGCGCGAAGATTCGAGGAGAGCGCGGGAAACTAGTGGTGGGGATAAGCCCTGGGAATTGATTGGCCGTGAATGTGGCGGCGCGGAGGGGCATCGACCGGTCTGGCATCGGGCTGCCGTCGTACTGGCAGGTCCCCTCGTTCAGTGCCACCAATACACAAGAGCCAAGTAACTCTCTATCGCCGACCATTGGTCCTCAATTTGCCGACCAATCATTGGGAAAGTGCTTACGAAAAGATCCAATGTAAGTCCACAAATTATCAAACATCAACGGGGTAGACGTACGCTCGCGCGTGGACCTTTCCTTCTTCGCGATTTTCTCTCCTATCACCTCAAAATCGTCCTCTCGCCTGCTAACGACGCTCGAAATGCCGTTCCGCACGGCCATGTTTGCCGTGAGAAACGTTTCACCGACTAAATCTATCGTCTACCATGCCATCGTATTTGAGATACGTTTTCTTCGACGTCTCCTTCGACCTCCTTAGAAAAATCAACTCTACCAATGTCCGGATCACGCCCCCGAGTTTAGTGCTTTTCGAAATAAGTTTAACTACGAGGTAGACTCTTCCTTTACGATTATTTGCGATAGCATCGGTGAAAACGCCAAGACTCGTGCAAGGTCTTTCGAGTAACATACACGACGACGTAGCCCTCGATTACCGTCTGCCCTCGAGTATTTCTCTCTCTTTTTCTCTTTCACGTACGACACACACACACACACACACACACAGAGACTCACGCGTTCTCTTTCGCTCGCTCGTTAACTCCCTCACTCTTGCATTCTATTGCGCTCTTTCTCTCCTTCTTCGTAGCTACCTCCTCTTCCTTTCTCTCTCTCTCTCTCTCTCCAACTCTCTCTTTCTCTCCATCTCTCTCTCTTTCTTTTTCTCTCTTCTGTACCATGCACCTCGTGCCTATCTCTCAACCCGCACGTGGGTTCAATCTGGACTGCATACATGTACGCCACGTTGGCGTTTCAAAACATCGCTAATGATGATAATGATTAATAGCATCAATTAATGATATATTTCAACTATGATTTTCCCAAATGAGAAACTACAAGAGGGAGCGAATAAAATGTACTTTCTTTTAAGTACGTTCTCATTTTTATACTTTCTATCACTCTTTAGATTGGATATATTTGTTAAATTATTCATAGTCAAATTCTTTCTCTTGAAATATGGTAATGTTAAGATTTTCAAAGATGCTTAGGCAACTTTACAGCCTCTCCTCCTTCTTGTATCAAGTTCATGATGATCATACCAAATTTTTGTTATCAGTGAAAATTCGCAATGGAGCAACTAGGAGAAGGACAAGCGGTTGTTGTTGGGAGCACTGGTGGAACGGTACAAGTTGTTCAAATGGGACAAGGAGGCCAAGCTATGATGTTACCTCAAGCTATACAAGCTATACAAGCTCCTAATGGACAGATTCAAGTTGTTCCAGTTTCAAGTCTCACTAACACAGGTCAACAAATTGTTATACAACAACCACAAACGCCTCAAATTATTCAAACTCCTGATGGGCAGACTTATATTTATCAACCCGTTCAAATAGAAGGCCAAGTTCAACAGGCTCAACCTACTGGTAAATATAACAAATATTCTTATAATATTTTTCATTCTAATGGAATCTCAAAGCGAATTTTATTTTTCAGTCATAAACATCAATGGAAATCTTATGCAAATAGCTGGCACTACTTCACAAACTACAACTACAGCTGCGACAACAGCACCTGTTCAACCATTAGCCAGCCCTACAGCAACAGCATCGCAAGCAGGAAATGTTGTTATGGTAATTTGTTGTTTATCCTCTTTGATGATAATTTGATTAAAATTCATTTACTTTAAGTGCAACATTAAAACATGTTTTTCTTCTTTAATATCAGATGGTACCAGGAAATAGTGGACAAACTCAATTTCAAAGAGTAGCATTACCAAATGCAGAATTCCTGGAAGAAGAACCTTTATACGTGAATGCTAAACAATACAGACGTATATTAAAAAGACGTCAGGCACGAGCCAAATTAGAAGCAGAAGGAAAAATTCCAAAAGAAAGACCAGTATGTATTCCATTCTATTCTACTTCCTTATATTTTTATATCAATTTTCATATATCACATCTTCATTTTCAATATGCACCTATAAGTTTCTTATGCTAGAAATATTTTTTTATAGAAATATCTCCATGAGTCTCGTCATCAACATGCAATGAAAAGAATTCGTGGAGAAGGTGGTCGTTTTCATTCGGGTCAAGTGAAGAAACGGAAGTAAGTGCTTGTGCATCGTAAATTTGAACTTACATCTCTCTTCTATGAAATATATAGTGTCGGATTATGCATACAAGAGAGTAATGGTTCCGGTAAAGTGAATGTAAAATTGCATTGCAAATTATCTAGTTGAATCAACACCAAATTCTGTTGGTTACTAGAATAATAGAAGGTTGTAAAATATTATGGTAAAAAACTTGATAATTCAAAACTAGTGTCATCGGAGTATAAACTATAGAAACGTGCATTCTCCTTGTATACATTTCAATATCAAATGTGAAATTAATGAAGAAAATACTATTTGGAGTATTGTGCGTGTGTATAAAAAGTTCGAAGAGATATTTCAGCGTTTATTACTTATTACTTTTTCTATGATATGTAATCGTAATCGATGGAAGAAAGTCTGACTTAATTGAAAGATAGATAAATCGTAGAGATGCACCAATCTCTCTAACAGTCTACCTACTGTAGATATTTATTTAAAAGGAGACTGTGTAAGAGAGAGATGTGTTTAAAAGGAGGACTGAAAAGAATCAAACGTATGGGTAGTAATGAAATTGAATTCATATATGTACGTATTCGTAACTAACAATAAGTACGAACTTCGAACATATATGTCTACTTTTGTAAATAAATACCTTTCTTATTCTCTCTCTTTCTCTCTTTCTTTTAACACGATGAAAAGTCGGATAAAAACTTCGCTATTTCGTTAAAATTTGTAAATACTAATAAAAAAGAACACAAAGGCAAAACTATATATACAGTAATATTATATGATTGTCTGTAATATTTTTCTAGCACTTATTTGCCGTGCATATCGAATGTGAGCTTTGTAAATTATGGTTAAATATTGGATTATGTTAGAAATGATATTACGATTACGATATACGATACATATACAAGATTGATACAATTAATTATTAATGATATTACATTCATTGTAATTCATGTGATATACAATTATTTGAGAAATTGATTGTGATCGTATATCGTATCGACATCATCGATCGAGAGACTGAATTAATAATTTATTACACATCACACGTTGGATACCATTACTTTTTGATTTTAAAAATATCATTATTCGACACATTTATTTACTTTTTTTGTTAATTCAAAATAACTATTTGTATATATACTTTCAAGTGCAAGTACAATTAAATTTAGATTATTTGTAAAGCTTTATGAAACTCGGTTATATATTATTATATGTTGAGTTTAAAGATAGAAAAGGAATAAAAGAAAAGAGAAAAGAAAAATAATGGATTATTTATACATAGTGGCTTATTTATACATTTATGTATACGTGATGATATACATAAACATGTATATACAAATATAATATTGATTTTTAAATAATTAATTCAATATTTTTGCCCAAATCATGAAAGATTTAACGTATAACATCTTATTAAACTAAGGAATAGTCAAATTATATCATGAATTCATTGTAATGATACATTTTGAAGCTTTCTTTTTAAGATCAATTGACTTGTGAATTTGATATTTTTTATTAGCAATGATAACTTTATTTTAAAGAGATAAATTTAATGTAAATCAATTATTTTCTTTTCTTGTTCTTTTTATGTGATTCAAGTCGATGATCTTAATAGTAACTTCAAAACCAGATATCACGAATACTTTCTGAGTGATTTAGATAAATTTAGATTAAAGGATAGAATATAGAAATAATGTTAACGCGTTTTTATTGTAATGCTAGCAAGAAGCCATGGTAAGATCAATCATTTTTAAATTGTTCCTTTACATTTAAATCTGAATCATTTCTATAAATTTAATCAATATGTAAATTGTGATCTTTGCCATGTCAATTTACTAGCAATGGAGCGTAGTTTTATTGACTGTTTCATTTTTTACGGAAAATATCGATTCATTGTGTTCTACACTACGATGTTTGTGATTCAACGATCGATCATTAATCCTTAACCCTACATTGTACTTGTACATTTGAAAAAACAAACAAAAAAATTAATTTTACCTATATTTAGAATTAAAAATCAAAATATATTTGAAGGTAACGCTACATTTTTGGAAGTTAAAATAATAGAACACTCTGATTTTTTACTAGAATCATTCTTTGTATTCAATATGGCGGACGCCTCGATCGGTAACGATGGGCCGAAAGTTTTTTCTTTCATAATCAAAATTCCTGTTTTACCGATCGCATCTTCGTATTCAGATTTTCCAGTTCTAAAAATAAAATACGAAACAAAAAAATAAAGAATTTTTCTATAGTAAACATTTTTGTTTTCTCTTAAGATATAAGAAAACAATATAAAATAATCAAATATTTTCTCAATACGAATGATAATATATACTTGACACGAAGAATCTCGCGTTCTTTTGGATTAGGATCGAGATTATTTGTAGGTTTTTCCTTGACCTTGACAAGTAATAAGTCCTTTCTAATCATTTTCCAAGGATCTCGAAAAGAACGTTTTTGTACGGTTTCTGGTATGACCCAGTTGTCTGGTAAAGTTGCTCGTTTTATATGTGTTCCTAACTTTTGATCACGTAAGGATACAAAATCGTCTGTCCAAATTCAAACAGTAATCAATATGATATATTATTCAGTCAAATTCTATTAATTCTAATTATTTTCTATTTATTATACTAGCCAAGATGCTTAAAATAATCCATTTGATAAACAGTTCGATTCAATTTCTTATTTTCTCGTTTGAAAAGTTCTTCATTCAAAGAAGATTCAAGAATAAATTTCTTCAAATGTGGAAATTTGTCATGCACCTATACGATTAATTAATTAATTTAATAATTTTTTAATATTCATTTTCTATGTGTAAGTATGAGCGAATGATTAAAACAATCCGATCAATTTGTTTCACCCTATTCATATAACTTCGTGGATCTTCCGTTCGTTTCTCCAAAGGTAAGATTTCATTTAGGTAACTTGTATTCAAATGATATTTATACGGTCCATTTAATATATTCAAGGGTCTTGGATAATGCAGTTTTGGTTCGTACTTGACCGATTTTTTCGCAATCCTTGAAGGATAATCTATTTTATATCGCGTAAGAAAGTCTCTGGATTCATCCATTGTTTCGAAAATCATTTTGTTATTTTTTATTTAAGGTTATATTAAAATAAAATGTAAAGAGCTTGTAGGTACTAAAATATTCTTTGAACAAATTTATCAAGATTTCTCTTTAACAACAAAAATATCACTACTTATTTTGTGTTTTTCTTTTTATATAGTTATTTAAAATTATATTCGAAGAAATATTATATATAATCGATTTAAATAAGAAACTAGAAGGGTTGAAGTTTTTGAGATGTATATAAATATCAATTACAGTATAACTATGAAAGCAGAGAATACAGAAGTACATAAAAGCTCACCAGTTTTTTTTGTTTATCTATTCAGATTCAGCATTACTCAGATAGACCACTAGTGGGTTCAGTAGTAACTAAGATGAATCTGAGTGATGAAAATAAACTATATTATTCTACTGTCGATAATATCGATAATGTACCAATTTGGTGCCAGTCAATAATGAACTGTTTTACCATTCGGATATTAGATAATGTATACAATGCTATATAATATTTAATTACAAGTTTATACACCTGGAAATTATTAATCATGTATGGAGTGTTGTCTAATCGCAGGGGCCTTAACTAAAACATTTTATTATAAAAATAAAGTACACTCGTATATAACACAAACAAAAATTAATTTTAATTAGATTTATTATAAACAAATATTTACAAAATCTCTTTAATATTAGTAGTATGTAATGGTTAATATTATGATGTAATGATTAGTGGTATGTAGGTTTATTCTCATAATGATTTAGAAATAACGAGTTGACGTATCAAAATTTGACATAACAAATGTGTTAACGCGAAAAAGAAAACAGTTCTCGATGAGTGACAAGCAGTACTTCCCCAAAGATTTTTTATCGTAACTTTTTTCTTACAACGAAAATCATGATCGATTCGATTAACAAAAAAAAGAGACGATAAAAAAGAAATAAATAGACATGATGTAACCGTTGACAAGAGTCACGTCTATAAAGGAGAAATTTGAGGTCTTATCCTAATTGGCGTTTATGGTACACAGGGGTGCCATGCTTCATATCGTTTATGTGTTATCACTATAATGAGCCACCGGAAACTCTAGATTCATTAGCTGTTTGCTAAAGGACCTTTGCTTGGCAATACTAAATTAATATTATTTTCTTTTTTGTATACATCCTACAATATATATATATATATATATATATATATATATATTTTCTACTTTATAATTAATTTCATTGGTTTCTCTCTGATGTAAGTGTTAAATGAGTTTGAAAGGAAGAGAATTTTGAAGAGTTTAAACTTCTTTTCCTATTGTTTACGAAAGAAGGAAGGTAACGTTGTTGGAATAACAAAACCACCTTCAACACCCCCATACGCATTTTCGAATAATATTCGTGAACGTTTAGAATACTAATACGAAGATGTAAAGGGGGTTAGAGAAAGAGAACAAACATCGTTGTGCAGTTAGCCGCGTCTAATTATTAATTAGCTTGTCGTAGTTCTCTCGGAAAATTTAATTAAATTGACGAGCAGATCGAATCAAGGAAAACGATGTGATTGATGTGACATCGAGTAAGGGGGTTGGGATCAGAGAGTAGGAAGATACGTACCCAAACCCCCGTTCATTTTTTTTTTTCCACTTTCGATTATAGAATCTCTTTAATCTCGAATCGAAACTCGACACACGTTGTGTAGTAATTTATAGAAGCAATAATAAATCAGTTGTAAAACTAACGTCACAGAGTAAGAAGAGATACTCTCTCTCTCTCTCTCTCTCTCTCTCTCTATTTCTCTCTAGGAGTTATTTTTAAGAATATAACCGTTGACATTTTCGATCAGTTCTTTTGCTTGATTATCAAGGTGTTATATAGTATGCTAAAGTATATTATATTAWATAATAATAATAATAATAATAATAATAATAATAATAATAATAATAATAATAATAAATAGAAATATACATAATATATATATATATTGTACAATATTATAGAATAAAAAAAAAAGGAAAAAGTAGATGAAATGGATTATTCGAAAAAATAATGAAAAGAATTAAATGGCAGGGAAATTTTGATCGATCCAATATGAGAGTTGATTCAAAGTGGAATAGGTAAACGTGAGAAAGTCAGACATGTAAGGAGGTTCCATTGGAAAGAAGATATCACGATCGAATTACGGCCACCGGAACAAGGAGGAGATGATCGTCTGCAAGAAGAAAGAATATCCTTCGATAAGGATATAGACGACACATGGATAGAATGATTGATAGTACGCGTTTCGTTTCTTCGAATGACGTCAGCGAGAACGAGAAAGAGAGAGAGAGAGAAAGAGAGAGGGGTATTTCTACGGGCACTATTTCACCCTCCATTTCAAGAAGAAGCGCGCAAGGGAGCGTATCAAGGGCGTTCCTTCTCTCATCCTCCCTGATGGACCTTCTGAACCGAGCAAGATAACGCGAACTCTTTTCTCTTTCCTATCCTATCTTTTATCTTTGTCTTTCGAAACGTTTATTCACGCGGAAAGTCAATGACTAAAAAGTTACCATAGAAAAGTTACCCCAAGGATTCCAATATTATTTTCTTTTTCTTTTTTTTAATCAAAACTAACCAAATTCCATGTTTTGATCTATTTTTATTTTTTTTATCTACTACATATCTATATTCTTTTACACGCAATATTATATATTATATAGTATATATTAAAGGAGTAAAAAATATTTATTTCACATAACCGTTATCTAATACACATATATATATTATACAATATATATATATATATATTGTTTAATTCAATGATAACAATTTATATTTAATATGCATATAAACATATACATACATACCTGAAATATTAAAATTTCATTCAGCCACGTTAACATTCTTACTAAAAGTATATAAACAGTCTGACTTTTCAAAGGAAATATTTTTATTGTCAATAATTCGAAGAATAGATTGATAAAAGGAGATCGAAGGTATTCAAAAATGACACAGTCAGTCTTCTTCGAAGGCCGAGAAATATAATAACGATATTATAGAAAAGAATCAAATTTATTTTTCGCGTATACGTGTGTGTGCGTGTTTCGTTTTTATGCAAATTATATTCATATATGCACGAGTGTGTATATTGCTAGCAAGTGATATACATTTATATACATACGTGTATACATTAACATCATATACAAGACGAAATACATCTATACACGATTAATTATCGAAATATTAATTAGAGAAAGGATATAAAATATTGTATCTAATATAAATGAGAAGAATAAATTTCTATATATATATAAAATTAATATTAAACCCATCTTTTTGATCACATTAACATACGAAACTTGAAAATAGTCAGAAATTCGAAATAATTTGTTTTTCATTGATGTGATAGATCAAGTTTAAATTTGAATTTGATTTATTTCAAATATATCATCCTTTTTTGAAATGTAATATCCTTTCTTAACGTGACGTTATTGTGTGATACATATTTGGATTTTGTCAGTATATCGGGAGCTGTTATTCATTCAAACGTTTATATATATATATAACATATAATAGACTCGTGTCAGCAATCGTTTCAATGTGACGTATAGAAGAGGCCTATGGAAAAATAACCTACGCCTACTCCTTTAGTATTCAAATGAGCACTACTAATTCTATTTTAATACACAAATATGAATATAATAACCTGATTACTATAATAATATAAAAGGGAATGAATGAAAAATAATGATAATATACATATATATTTTTCGAAATTATAATAAAAAAATATGATAACAAATTATCCATGATATTTTAATACAAATCATTGACAAGTAATTACAATGGACACATATATAATATTTTATAATATTTTGTTTCATTAATCATTCTGTAATATAAATGATATCATTCTCAATTATTATTTTTGTTTTCACCATCGTCAAACAATTTTGATACCAGTTGTCTCGTATTGCTAAATATATACACATTAATACATTTAAACATTTGTCTAATTAGAACAAAAATTGTCAAACCAAATGAACATTCGAATTTCAAGGGGAAAAGAAATAAAGAAGATAACAAAAAAAAACTGTATAGAAATCTACATGATATCGAAAGAGAAAAAAAATAAAAAGAAAAATATCGCGGGATAGAGGAATTCGATAAGATATTTTATATCGAAAAAGTGTTTTTTTTTTTATTTATATGGATGAAAAGGGGAGACAAGTATGAGACGTGGGTAAGACGAGGCTGAGAGTTTCCTTGTAAATGGAGACCAATCGTGGTGAAACCGGTGTAAAAGAAAAAAAAAAGAATGCCGCAATGTCTGATATCCTGAATTTCGCTCTCTACTTCCTACGATCTTCGGTTCGTGGGGGCGCAATCGCCACGCCTCCCCGTCTCGTCTATATAAGCTTCCTCTACGCAGAGAAATTCTCATTCGCATCCCGAGCACCCTCGAGTACACGAGCTTGACCCTCGGTATCCTTTTTTTTGTCCATCTATCCATAGATAAAGAGAGAGAGAGAGACAGAATATTACTAAGTAAATCAGTTATTTTAACGAGTTGTTTACAAGATCTTCGTTAAACTTTTCATCCCCCTTATACTTTTTCTCTATCTCTCAAGGAAAAAGAAATATTATATAAGGGAGAATCATAACTCTTGGAGATATAATAATAATAAGAAGAAAGTAAGAACTAAAGATAAAAGAAGAAAAATGAAGTTCTCTTCAGTGTTGTTATTTTGCTGTTTCGTCGTCCTGGCCGAAAGGAGCCTTGCCAGTCCTTATTTTGATGAAGGTTAGTGTAATAACTATAATTAATATTTCTTTTTTATATATATATTTTTACCTTATAATGTGTGTGTATTTTTTTTATACTTAAATTCATTTTATTTTCATTAAGTTTGATTTCAATGTCTATGGGGGATATAGGAGATTTTGTTGTTTATTTATTTAGATGAATTTTTATTATATTCGATAGATGAAATATTCATTGATTATATAGAAAATAATAATTGGATTTATTATATATTCGATATCTTTATTTTTCATTCGTTTTGTATTATTTAAAGTAACACGATACCGCGTATGGTCAGCCATTCATTATATCAATGTTTCTTTATAAACGTTAATTAGTTAGTTAACGAACAAATAAAATAAACAATGTAATAGTCAAATATAATTGTAAGGGTGGGATTTCTTAAGCATAACTAATCCCAATTGTAAGTTTTAAAGTTCGATTCTAATTTATTTAAACGATGCACGGTTTCATTGACACATCCTTGTTAAATTTTTTTTATTTTCCTCTTTTATATACTCGAGTCTTATTTTTCTTTTTTTCTTCCACATACTCACGCATAAACACCATGGACGAATACTATCCTATAAACGCTTAGACAACCCTTACAAAGAAAAAAATAAAGAGCGATAGGTTTTCACACAAGTCTCTTACAGCAATTAAATTTATTATTCTCTTTTGAAGATTAATTTTTTGAAAATGATTATATAAAAGAACAATTTAATCAGCCTTTCTCTCTAATAATTCATTGTTCTCGCTAATTTGAAGTAGAGAACGATTATACGATTTGGTCGGACAGGTATTGTTTTATTTATTTATCGACATAATATGTACGGAAAAATAATCATTTCAATTTGAAAGGTTATTGAAATGAATTTTAAGGACGTTTGATGGCTACATCATATTCAACAACATTTTGTTATTAATTAATTAACGCTCGTACGTGTTTTTATCGATTCGAAGTAGTACAACGAGTAATATTGTCAGACACATCTATTCGCGTTCACACATTTATCGAAATAATTCATTATACAAAAGAATAGAAAAATAATGATATCAATTTAAATATATTGTACAACGTTTAAACAAACGCTTTGACTTCTTTCGAATGGTATATTTATTTAATAAATTTGACGTTTGATAATAAATATATTTTGTTGATTCGCGTTTAGTAGTAAAAGAGAGAATATCGTCGGACCCTGTTACGGAATTTTCAATGAAATTCTTAAAAGACCTTAAATGATCGTAACGAGAGTTAACGTAAACTTAATTTGCATTAGCTCCTTTAGACGTAGATCCCAATTTAATTGTTCAACCTGTCCCATCTTTGTCCCTTGTCAATTTTCATTTATGTAACATTCTCGTGAAAGCAAAATAAAGTAAATTTCCGAAGGAACAAACAGCCCGCATATAATACATATGTAAGAGTTCATTCGATCAATTTTAATCTCGAAGAAGCGATCGACATTTCAATTAAAACAACATTTTAAACGATCGATGATTTTAAAAGGCTTCTTCCAATTGATTTCATTTTCTTAATTATATCAAATTATTTTCACATTGCTATTCTTTCATTTTTTTTAATCCTAAGCAATGATATCAAAAAGATAAAAGATTTCGGGGGATAGAATTTTGGAACCTTTTTATTTATTTTGTTTTCCATCTAATCGAAATCGATATCATCATTTGTTTTTTGTTTTTTTTTTTATCGACTGTGAGATACACTTTGTTGCACACTCGATTCAATTCATTGTCAGTGTGTGAGAGTATTAAATTGACCTTTATTGAGTAGATAAAAAAAGGATAGAAGAAGCATCAGAGAGTATTGTGTTTGCAAACTTTGCAAGTTTCAAACTTATATCCGTGGAGATTCTTTTTATCTAACAACAACATATTTTTCTTACAATTGGTAGTTTTTACATTTATTACTTTATTGATCCATGACAAGAGAGAAAGAGAGAGAGAGAGAGAGATTAATATTATTTATTTATTTATTTATTCAATTCAAACATATCTGAAACTTTGAACGACTTTGAAATTCTTTCACATATGTATCTTTGACCTTTTCTTCCATTATGGGAATGAAAAGAGAACAATGTGCAAGAAAGGATAATATTCTTACGTAATATATATCATCAGAGGGTATTACCATTAGCAATGCATTATAATTACTATTTTTCTTTTCTTTTCTTTTCTTTTCTTTTCTTGTTTTCTTAACTTTAATACGAATGAAATCTAATAACGACGATGTTAATTTTACTGAAGTAAACTCAACACGTGCGTGGGACGATTATGTAGGCGAAAATACCTGGCTGCCCTTTACCTTACCTTTACTTTTTACTAAATTTTACTATTACACATATGTACATATATTTTCAATGAAAAAGAGAATTCTGATTTGAAAAAATAAAAAAATATACTTGATTTTGCATGAAGGAGAGAGAGAGAGAGAGAGAGAGAAAAGAGAAGGTTTCTAAATTAAAAGTTTAAAAATAAATGTAAAAAATTGTAGAAATCAGTTTATTGACGAAACACTAGACAACAAACACATTGATACAAAAATTCATAATTATATTATATTTATTTATTTTTTTTTAATTTTATATTTGTGTGTTAAATAGTTTTACATTTGTAAAGTTTCTTGTTTTTTTTTTTTATATTGCGAAAGTAATTATATTTTAGTTTTTTTTTTATTTAAAAAATGTTATTTTATTATTGTTATCGGAGTAGAAAAGTTTTTGTATTCAGAACAAATTTTAGGAATTATTTCAAATAATAATCATTTCGAGCACGAAATATATGAAGCTTATATATATATATATATATATATTCATATATTTGAAGTTTATCCGTGCTCCAAATAAACAAGATTTTCCATGAGTAATAGTACACATAGAATCAGTACATAAATATAGTATAATACTAACTGAACGAAATATGACTAAACTTTAGCGACGGCTATTTTCCCATAGAATATATTACACCGTATGATTTCGAAGATGTTTCAACAATATTTTCACACGAACATAGAAAATTCTTCTTTCGAAATTGTCTTGTCTTGTCGAAATATGTATGAACAAATAATAAGAGACGTTGATCAACAATTTTAATTGATATTAAATAAAATAAATTCCTTTTGAAAATCTCTTTTTTTAATTAAAATTCTTTCGGTTGACAATATAATGATGGATTTTATTACGAAAATATTTCTCTCAAACTTTAATGGAAAATCTTTTTTATTTTTTTTATTTTTTTCCACAAATCAAAAACGAATACTAATTGGTTCAACGGAGTTGAAAGTTTTAATTGAAAAATTTGTTACTTAAAAGATAATAAATTGTCGTTTTTTCTATTCGATTCTTGTAATTTTTTTTTTTTTCTAAATCTCGTATAAAATCTTTAATAATGATTTGACGAAAAGAGAGAACAAAACTAGTTCAATTTTTATTAAATCACATGCGCGTAAAATGGAAATATATTAAAAAGATGATAAAGAGCAAGAATGGAAAGTGCAAAAAGGATTTCGAAATTTCCACCGCGAAATCGTAAAATCGTAGCGAGTTGTGGGTGCTCGTTGAAAGAGAGGAAACGAGCAAGGATATTTCTCTGGATTACCTTCATACCAAAGTTCGTTTAATAAGAATGTAGGTGAATACGAAAATGTCAAGAGAACAAGAAAAAGATACAGAACAAATTCTTTTATTTTTCCATTTTCTTTTCGAACGAAAAGAAATTATTTATGTGAAAAATAATACAATTTTGTATTTTTTATTTTTCAATTGATAGGATAGATCAAAAAAGTTTCAAGATAATTTTCAAAATGATTAACACTTTCTTGGGACAGTTTTTCTTATCTTCAAATTGTTAACAAATAAAATTCAATATTCCTCTAATTTTAAACGGCAATATAAAGTCAGATTTGTTGATAATAATTTATAATCAAGAAAGGATATTTTTTGTGAATAATCAAACAAGAATTTATTTTATTTTACCATATATATTATAACGAAGAATGTTCACGTTACATAACTTTATGTGACCATTATTTGAAATATTTTTAACGTGGAATAACAACTAATTAAAACGTTCACTTGCTTACGAATTGTTGAATTGTAAACATTGTTTGAAAGAAATCAAAATTACACAATTTCGTAGCCAATAATTCAAAGAGAAATTCATTTTATAATCAATAAAATATTATTTAATATATATAAAACAATCATAATTAGAATAAAGTAAAATGTTTTCATTAGTATATCAAAAAATCCTTTATAAAGTCTTAGCATAGACAAGTATCCTTATTTACGTATATTATTCCTTGTCTGTTCACGAACTGGAAAATAGGAAAGTCTTTTTACCGTCGAGTTATTTTCGAATAAATGCATTCACATTACATCATTTTATGCATATATCATTAAATGCATCTGTTCGACGATAATAAACACAACGATAAAAATCTAATTTCAAAAAAAATATAAAGCGAAGGTAATTATAATATTTCAAATAAATAAACAATGTATATGCGGGCTGATGATTTTTTGTTCAATCTTTTTTTTTTTCCTTTTTTTTTTTTTTTATATAATAATTGTTTACGTAAGAGCGTATAATAAAAATAAACGTTGACAATTTATTTATAACCATATGAGTCTTTCGTGCCATTCTATTTTTATTTCAATGGCCCTTATTAAAGTACTATCTAGATTCTTATATACTATAATATAAGAATAGAAAGTCCTCCTCCTATCGATATCATCAACAATATCGACTAACTGTTTGATTGAGAGTACCTCTCTCAAATAACTTACCTAATGCATTGACTATGATCTTGTGTACACGTATAATAAAATATATGTATCTTATATCGATTACTATACATACATTTTTATATAATACGTGTACACATAATTATATATAATATATTTTTGATTATCCATGAAAATGTATTTGTACAATATATTAATCGATATACGATTTGCATTAGACTTTATTTTATAATTAAACATTTTTCAAAATTAATATAATATAAATTTATATAATATCATTATCGAACATGTGTTTGTTTTTTTTCAATTGTAGACTCACTCGCTTTAGTACCGGAAGAAGATTCTTTGCAGGTGGTAGACTCGGATTATACAGATAATTCTTTAGACAATTTCATGCGAGCTGTTCAACAAAAGTGAGTATCTTGCCAACCCCTTTCTAAACCGTTTATTTCTAATCATTATCCTGTGAATTATTACTTTTATTTTTAGGAATGTTTAATATGTTTCGTTTGTTGTTTAATATATTTCTTTTCTTCATAATTGTACCCATAATTATAAAAGTGATCTAAGTCAAAATTAAAACAAAACACAAAAAAAAATCACTTTATCACTTATTTTACGTTACATTATATTAAATTAACAATAAATTAATTCAATGTAATTTTTTCACACAAAACAAAAAAATTAACCGTTAGATATTTAGATTATTTCAATATATAATATTAAATTCATTTATTGTTAGTACACTTTCTTCATAATTATGGTCACAATTGTTATCGTTATAAGCTTTTTTATTTGCAAAATTTTCTTTATATTACAAAAGAGAGAAATATTAATTTTACTTACAATGAGAGATGCTATTTTGTTCGTTCGTTCGTTGTTGTTTTTTTCTCTCCTCTGTATGTGTATCGATATAAAAAAAAAAGAATCTCACGAAACTTCTAATCTCGAGTAGGCGTTCCTCTTTGATTCACCTATTTAGACGTGCCTGCGTAAGACGCGGTGGCAACTGTGATCACCGACCAAGGGATTGTTGCTATAGCTCGAGTTGTCGGTGCAATCTATGGGGTTCCAACTGTCAGTGTCAACGGATGGGTCTCTTCCAAAAATGGGGTTAAACTGGACAATCGATGGTGACCAGTTTCTTAATATCATCTTACCAAAACCTATATTACTATATTTTCGTTTCCTTTTACATTGTGCAGCCTAAATACCCCCCCTCCCCTCCCCTCCCCCTTCCACTATACGATATCCTTCGAAAAACGACAACAAAAAAGTGGAGGAAAAAAATTATAATAATATAATGATAATAATAATAATAAAATAATAATAATAATAATAATAATAATAATGATAATGTTAATGATAATTAATAATTTAAAATGTAAAACACAAATTGATAAAGCATACTATACGCGAGCGTGGTCCATTAATTTGACGTTCGAAAACTATATTTTATTATTTATTACTATAACTAGAACTATATTTTATTATCTATATTTTATTATTTATTTCATTTGTATCAGATTTATATATATATATATTTCTATTATATGATTATTATTGTATACTATATATATATTTAATTTGATCCTAGTCATTTTCAATTCTAATTTCTAATCATTATTTATATTTTTTTTTTTTGTCAATCTTTCATTCCGATAGGAATAAAAGCAAGATAAACTATGATAGATAATGTTTTTAATTGTTTTTTTTTTTAAATAACGTCGTAGTAGGTTATATGTATTATCCCGATAAACTACCTCGTCTTCAATTTTTGACATAATTTTTGTCTTCTATCTCCTCGTTCCTTTTTTTCCTGACGATGTTTCATACCTCACGGCTAACCAACATACGCCACAATAAATCTTGGCAAAAAGAATCAGAGGATACTGAATGAATTCAACGAAACTACGATGGAATTTCAATACGTGGTGCGATATCATCATCCCATGGAAGATAACGAGATAACAACGATCATCTTGACAACATAATAAGAACAATATCATGATTTATGTGCGCGCGCGCTTTTATATTAATTTGCTAATTTTTGTTCATCGTATGGTTCTCTTAAAAAAAAAAAAACAAAAATATATATATATATATACACATATATATAGAAAAATATTCTATCGAGTGGATTAATTATACGAGAGCGAATTATTGTAAAGCAAGATCGTTTTGAATATTATAATATATATATATATATATATATATATGTGTATAAGGTGCTTAAAAAACTATACCAATTTTTGTTAACTTTGTCTAATTTTGTTTCTTATCTATTTCGATAACATATATTCTCGCGGCCTAATGATTCTTCTAATTTTTTTTTTTCACGAGCAACGACAGACACTGAATATAATATAAAAAAATATATATATATATATATGCATCTCAATACATAAATATAAATTCGACAAATTTTTGTTCTCTTTATTTCTTTTTTTTTTTCTAACAATT
>NW_014569667.1:343094-356290 GCF_001313835.1 Polistes canadensis | reverse complement strand
AATTGTTAGAAAAAAAAAAAGAAATAAAGAGAACAAAAATTTGTCGAATTTATATTTATGTATTGAGATGCATATATATATATATATATTTTTTTCTTTTTTTTTTACAATAGAATAAAATTAGATGATATATGAGTTTTGATAAAATAGGACACGAATCGTATTGTTAGAATCTAGCACGTTCGTGCACTTTATTGGTCCAGACTTATGGCAATTGTTTTTTCAGGTCATCTTATGCGTGCACGTTTTTCACCATCTCTATCTCTATTCTTTTTTTCTTTTTTTTTTTTTCTTTTTCTCTCTTTCTGTACGGTTATTATCAGCACGTACTAACGTTCTAATCTAATTTAGGATAGTAAGTAAGTAAGTATCTCGAGGACACACTCTTGCACATAATCATATATATATACATATCTATAGGTTAGTTAGTCATTTTTCTATTCTTCTTATTTCCTTCGAATTTTTTCCTTATTCTTTCACGTTTATACGAGATGAAATTTTATTTTTTCATTTTCACGCGAGCACATATTTTATTTTTTCATTTTAATGATAAATAAAATGAAGTATTAAAATTAATTTATAAAAATAATATATAAAAATATAATCGATAAAAATATTAAGTATAATAATAAATTTCATCTTGCAAATTCACTTATAACTTTTCTTTTCTTTTTATATAAATACCTTTTATAAGATAGAATGATGATTAAATAATTTCAGATAAATATTACAATAAGAAAGAGAAAGAGAGAAAGAGAGAGTAAAACTTGAATCTACAAAAATAAAATCTATATTAACATAAGTTGTACGAGTAGTATGTTAGAAGAATGTCTCTGCCGATGATTACGAAATCTATCTATACCTATACCTACTTTCTTACGTATGTCAAGACTAAAAGACTAGAAAAAGAGAGGTAGGAGAGTTTAGAACGGGAAAAGGAAAAAAGAGGACGCGTTGGTGTAACCCATGGAATCAACTGTTAGAGAGTTCGACGACATGAAACGAAGAGAAGGAACCATGATCCATGGATCACGTACTGCACGACCCGGTTCGATCAGATTTACAGATTGAAATATATACTTACATCGTTTACTGTGTTAGATTTTTTACAGTATGTACTTTTTCTTGCTTGTTTTTTTTATAGAAATACAATAATTTTCAAGGTTAACAATAATCAAAAGTCTCCGTAATAATTCTGCAATTTTAATTCGATCGTTACGACCATTATGATTATTTATAATAAATTATTTTAATCATTATTTCTTCTCAAAGTTAAATAATTTATTTTTTTCTTATTATTCATAAAAATAAATAATTATTTTTAATAACATATATATATATATACACATGCAAATTTAAGTCCCACCTTCTGTGTTTAGAGTAGGTATATATTATATGTTAATTAAATTTAATAAGATAAAAGGATAATGAGAAAATATTAATTAACTGCATGCTAATTATTTTTTTATTGGAGACCGTTATCTATTATATTTTAAGTAGCATACCTTTCCACTACGTCTCCTATGCAAAACACTAAAGTATAATACATATATATAGTATAACGAGAGAGAGAGAGAGAGAGAGATGCATCCTGTGTTTTCTCTATCGAATTATTCTCTTCGATGATGATTATTATTCTATTAATTGGCGATGCGTTAAAAAAAATTCGTTATTTAAATTAGTTACTCGTTAATATTCTATAAAATACATATTTATAATTTTAAACACAGAATTACCTCAATTTCCATTAAGACGATGCAACATCACTAGCGATTCTCTTTTTCTATGTGAAAACAGTGAAGATGTGAACTTATAAAAACAACTTAAAATTACAAATATTTGTGCGAAAGAGTTAACGTAAATATCTGATCTTTAACGAAGAGAGAAAAAGAGAGAGAGAGAGAGAGAAATCGATTTTGACAAGAAAATCAAACACAAATTTAATGGGAAACCGAATAAAAACGAGATTAGAAACGAATATTTTTAAAGTAGAACAATTTAATTGAATTTTCTTCTTTTGTCTCGAGACAAACTGTACTTCCTTGATCGTGCACGAATAATCCTCCGACCTTTGGAGTTCGTTGACTCCAAAGAAGAAGAATCGGACCATAATGGCGTTCACCATGAAACTAACAACAACCAATTATATAACAAGAGTACTAGTATAAATATTATAACGATAATTTTCGGATGAATATCGTTCTTAAACATGTATCGAAAAAATCAAGTGAACTATTATAAATAAAAAATAAAATGTGTGACTGTGTGACTGTGTGTGTGTGTGCAGTGTGTGTAGAGGACTAGCGGGAAATGGAAGAGCTTGTCGATAGAGAGGTGAACTTTCTACTTCGTTTAACGGCTCTTCGTGTGTACGTGATCCCCCAGATAATAAATACGCTTTCCATCTGCCAGCGTGAACGCGTTGTCTTTTCGAGGATAATGGACGGCATTAAAAGTACGATCGAGTTTCGATTCGCCATGAAAAAAAAAAAAAAAAGAAACAGCTTCCGTTCGCTCAATATCCTTTATTTTTGTTGTTGTTGTTATTTTCTGTTTCTTTATCGATGTCCTTGAAACATACCGAACGACATTTTCCTTTGATATCTTTTTTACTTCTAACTATTTTTCATCTCACACACAATTTCGAGATTCTTTATTATTATTATTATTATTATAATTAAAAGAAAATTCTCTTATAATTTTGTTGCCATAATAATTATATACAAATATTTTTAATATTCGTCGAGAGATTATAAACAATAATAAATAATGTCTGTTAAATAAATACTCGTTCTTTTTTATCCATACTTCAATGGCGTCTCTCTCTCTCTCTTTTTCTTTCTAATGCTTGTAACTCAGTTTGATATACCGGGTGTTCAATATGAACTCGCAAATAATGTACATTATTGACCGATCAAATATGGCGATTAACGATCGATCATATCGATCAAATATTTTTTTTCTTCCTTTTTCTCTTTTTATCTCAAATAAAAAATAGTCAAACGGTCGAACGATTTTATTAGACTCGTAAAGTGGCTCGTAAAGAAGCTCGTTTCTTCAGATAAAACCGACACCTAACGTTTTCTCTACGTGCTACAGGAAGGTACGATATTCATGCGTAGAACATGCTCGTTTCGCTAGATCCTAGATCGTTGCTCGTACCGAGTTACCTACCTTTGCAATGCTGACTACCATGACTACGACTACGATGACTACGATGACTACTACTACGACGATGCGTAAAACGTCTCTGCTACTATCGCAATAGTATGTAATATATATTCGTTGCGTAAGCATGATCGCTAATGCGATGCTATGCAATGAGTAACCTTGAGGAACGAGTCATAAAAACGACCAATGGTATGCTTCCTACGATACGATGACGACATAAATGCACCGAACATTCTATTTTATTGGACAATTTTTTTTACCTAACTATTATATATTTAAAATCGTTAGAGATCATTCTAATTGCAATTACAAATTATAATTAGATATATTTTTGATAGACAAATTTTTTCATCATTTTTCTAAGATTTTCATTTGATATAAATACGATATAAAGTTTATATATAATTTTGATCTATATATTACGTGACCCAGACCATGAACTTTGCATTGCATCGAACGAATGCACCGAAACTTCTGTCAGTTAAATAAAACTTTCTAAGTTTTCACGCTTTTAGCATAAAATATATATATTTTTAATATCAAAATAATCATTATTTTTTTCGCATAAACGATGAATGATTAAATCGATTGACCAATCTGCTTCTTTTTTTTTTTTATAACCGTTGATTATTAAAAGAATGTTCTTTTCAAAAAGTTAATTTGGAAACAGGTGTCCAAATCAAACAGACGAAACTTCTCTCCGACGAGATAAGGGGGAATTTCTGAAAAATTCTTTTCAATCTACGCTATCAGAATACAAAACGAATTTTATGTTAGTCCTACGTGTTGGTTTCACAAAACCGAATTTCCATTTGCATACTATGGTAATTTCGATCATCGTTTGGAAGAGACACAAAGGAAATTCCATCGTGCGAATATGGGGAGGTGTACTGATGGATCGGAAACGCGAGTAGAAGGGGGAGGAAAAAAGAAAAAGAGAGAGACAGAGAGAGAGAGAGAGAGAGAGAGAGTTGATATCGCTGACGCGAGAAAATATTTAAGTATGTTAAATAGTGACGAGATGACTAACACGTTAATAAGGTCAGCAAAGAAATCATTTTAATTATCGACACGAACGACCGCGAGCAACCTTCGAATATTTTTTATTCGGTTTGATGATCTCTATATATATATATATATATATTTCTTTTTTCTTTTCGCGCATCCATTTTATGTATAGTTTCGTTATTACTTACATAAGAGTATTTATGTAAAAGATCGTCTCTCTCTACTCTCGCTAATTTATCTTACTCTCAACACGTCAGCTCGATTTCTTTTTGCGTTATTTTTTTTTTCTTGACTAATTCAACAGAATTTATTATTTTTCCTCAAACTGTGTGTTTTCCTCTATTTGTATTTATCTGAAATAAAACAAGCAATACAGAAACAAAATAATACGATGGAAAAGTTTTCCATCTTATGATAAATTAATAATAATAATTAAATATATATATACAATGCTGTGCATCGATATTATTAATAATTCTTCTGACATATGATCGAAGTTGAACAATATTATCGATTGTGTATATATTATGTCGTAAATAAAAAATGTATTAATTGTTTTAAAATTCAATTATTTAAACTATGCTATTCAAAAAGTCTGGAATCGTGTTACTATTTTTATATGTGTGCTTTAATTATTAATACAAAATTATTCAGAAGATATAACCAGAAACTATATACGTATAATATGTAAAGTAATTATTTATTAGTAATATTAAATGTGCATTCGCGCGATATCCCATAAAAATGATTTCAGAAATAGGTTTCAATCATAAAATGCATGTGATCAATTTAGATGTTTATATTTCAGTTGGGTTTTATATTCTGTTCATTTGATTTTCTTATTATTATGCTTGTAAAACAGTTTTTCAATAATTCTTATCAATAACATATTATTGCACGTTTCGTGTCGCATTTTAAAACCCGCCAATCAAATAACGTGCTCTCTCTCTCTCTCTCTCGAAAAACCTTTTACTTTTCGTCGAGTTTAACAATTTTCCTGTATCCTACTCCTTTCAAAAGTAATCGCATGTCAAAAAACGGGAACTCGATTCTTGAAAAAATCAAATATCAAATAAGATCAGTATATAAACATATTAAAAACGGTAAAAAAGAAAAAGAAAAAAAAAAAAAAGAAGAAATTATTTCTGAAGAGTTTGTGCGACGAAGGATGCGCGAGATATGCAAGGAATATGACATGGCCAGTAACTATGTTCGGCAGCGATGCAAATCCGATGTGAAGGAGAAAAAAAGGGAACAAGACAAGAAAAAGAAGTATAAAGAAACTCTGAACATATCTATATATATATATATATATAGAGAAAGAGAGAGAGAGAGAGAGAGAGAGAAATAAAGAGTCGGTGAATGAGGAAAACGTTGTACGTAAAGATAGAGAGAGAGAGAGAGAAAGAGCTATTGAATAAAATAAAAGTTATAAGTAAGAGAAAGAAAAAGAAAGAGAGAGAGAGAGAAGAGAACAATAGTAAATTTATAAGAGAAAGAAAGAGATAGAAATATATAGGAGCGAAAGGAGTGTCCATAAGTGCGAGCGTAAGTGTAGTACGCGAACGAAGGAGTAAGAGAGAGAGAGAGAGAGAGAGAGAAAGATAGAAGGAGAAAGAACGCAAAGGAAAAGGGTGGGGGAAGCATTCGAAACGGCTCGTTCGCGGAGGTAAGCGCAGTATGCCGCGCAACGCGCAGGCTCGCGTACGCGTATCCTCTCTTTTGTTTCATTCCTTTGGATTTAGTGAAAAATCCTCGTGTGATATACGCAGGTACAAACACGAAGAGTTTTAAAAATATAGGGAAAGGGAAAAGGAAAAAGGGCGAGTAAGAAGTTCGTAACTTGTTCGGATATAATTCGGCTTTTTCCGCTTATAAACGAGAAATCCTCCTCGACCGATGTAATACTTGCCAAAGGATCGACTCTAGTGGATTATTCGACTGAAAAATGTTTCAATAAAACTCGAATATCACAATAGTAGGTCTGGTGATATATTATATAGTGTATACGTGAGTGTACGTTTATGTGTATGTGTGCGCGCGTGCCTGTGTGCGCGGGTGAATGCAAAGAAGAGCAAGGTAAAAAGAAAGAAAGAAAGAAAACAAAAATAGGGTGTATTTTTTAAATGGGAGGAAGGTAAGGGAATAATAGGACGGCGGGAAATTTGAATTTGGTTTGGAAAAAAAATTGATCTGATCCCATAGACGACGGTGTGAAATAAATAATTAATCGATTACAAAAAAAATTTATATCGAACGAGTTTTAGAAAATCTTCAAACAAACGAGACGATGGTTTTGTATAGAATAACGAAGAGAAATGTTAGTGGAATGAAAGGAAACAAGAACGTTGGGAGACCGTCGTGCGACCGCGTTCCCTTGCGATCGATGAGGAATACTAACACCAATATCAACACCACCAACACCAACAGCACCATCACCAACATCAACGCGTTTAGTAGCGTTGAACCTCGGTGAAGTGCGAATACCTGACAACGTATATACGTACGTTTCTTGTACCTTTGCCACATTGTATAGACATTCACAAGAATAAAAAGAAAATAATTAAAAGAAGAAAAAAAGCACAGACACAAAAAGCGAGAGAAAAGAAGGCAAAAAAAAAGAAAGATGTCAGCGATCAATAGAGGGAGTAATGATCGAGATCGATCTTGTCCAATCGAGAGGCGACTTGGACGATGAGGAAAAATCGACGAACATTCGTTAACATTATTCTCGTAATTATTACTATTAATCCTACTTCCATAATAACTATTATTAATATTATTAAAAGAAGAAAAACGACGAATAGGAGGAAGATAACAAGAGGAAGAACGAGGTGGGAGCTCGAGGGAAGTTTGCGAGCGCCATCTTGACAAAATAGAGAAGAGAGGTGAGGCGCGATGGCGGTACTCGATCGTTGATCGACGAGAGCCGCGGGCGATTCGATCTTCCTTCTCGTTGATCGAACGTCCCCCGTCCTCTCTCTCTCTCTTTCTTTTTTTTTGTTTTTATTTTTTTTGGTTATTTTTCAATCATCACATACCCTCCCCCCACCCACCCACNCCACCCACCCACCCACCTCCCGGAAGAGAAGAAGAGAGTAAATGTGTTTGTATCTTAAACAACAATAATCCTATACTTGAACGCGACAATAAAGAAGAAGACAACCGCGTACAAACATATTTTAACCGGATACGTCGATCTCCCTTTATATATATTTTTTTTGTTTGTGTTCTCTTTCCTACCTTCATTTTATATATATTTTTTATTTTATTCTTTCGAGAGAGAGAGAGAGAGAGCCTCGAGGAGTGGGCACTTTTATTTTTAGCAGTTCGCCGGTTCTCTCTCAAGCATCGTCGCAAAAACCGGTTCCTCTCGGGCACCACTGCTATCCGAGAAAGCACGAGGAACTGCAAGAGAGAGAGAAAGAGAGAGAGAAAGAAAGAGAGATACGAGTCCAGTATACTTCAAGAGTCTAAAGAGAAAGAAAAAGAGAGAGAGAGAGAGAGAGAACGTGGAATTTGCTCGTGTCCCAATACACATAGTCGCCAACATCGTTTTCACGTTGCTCCCTGCGAATATATATATATAAATATATATGCACATGCTTGTGCGACTATCAGTCTTTCTCTCTTTGTAATTTCTATTATCACTTATCAATCGTTTCTCTCTCTCTCTGTGTTGCATACACACATGCGCGCATATATTTCTAATCTCCTACCTTATATCGATCGCTTATAAACATGACGGATTTATAATCTACCATGTTATGTCTATGTAGACGTACAATTAATATTTTGATTATTTAAAATAAGAAATAAATAAAAGAGAGAGAGAAAGAGAGAGAGAAAGAGAGAAAGAAAGAGAGAGATCGGATAAAAGAAAAAAGGATGATATGAAGAATGGCAACCGATTCGAGCAACAACGAAAACAACAATCGTCATCAAGGGGTCAGAGCTGTCGCCACGACGACAACCGATCCAAGACGTAGCGAAAAACGTGCCGTGGCTGCTCGAGGTGCTGCTGGAGCACTTGCTCTCAGTGTATTGGCTGTCGTACTCCAATCAGCTGCCACTGCCACCCCCCATTGGGGATATTTCAACAACCCGGACGGTACGTAATTTTCAAATTTCAATTTATAAACGAAATATAATATAAAGAAAATTGGCAAAACAAACTTTGGGTGTTAAATTTCTTGGAAATTCACAAATCCCACCATGTGAATTCTTCGTCGGCAGTCGTGAATTTGGCATTGCTGATGTATACGTGCGTATTTGGAAAATGGCGTGTGGGATAGAATGAACGATGCCGTTGCATTCGTTCACCGTTAGCGGTTCCAAGTTATACGGTGGCGTTCACTGCAATTTCCCACATCGCGGAACGAACAATTTCGTCTCAACTCAACCCACGCGAAAAATTGTACTTATGCGACCTGCCTCCTCTGAGGTCAAGGTTAACTTCTTTCTCTTTTTCTCTCTTTCTCTCTCTATCTATTTCCTTGTCTATCGTGCCAGTCCGTACAATATCATTTCGTTCATTATGAAAGAGAACACGCAAGAATCGCGATTTCGATAGCTATGTTGACATTGATTAGTCGATAGTTATTCCAATTTATAATCATCCAATATCCTGTCCACACACAACGTTGATTTTAATTTAAATTAGAAATTGAATGCTTGATAAAAAGAAAATGAAAATAGATTTTGTTTTGTCAATAAAATTGTAACTTTAATTCTACTTTTCCTATCAGTTATATATCAAACTATTATTTACACGAATGTGCCCTACCTGCCAGCGTTATTTTTTTTGAATACCCTGGACGTAGAAGAAAGAACATTGAGTTAATGTTCGAATGGTGAATTTTTTAAAGAGCATTTCTCGACCTCAATAGGGTTAATGACCGCAGCACGGCCAAGGACACTGTTCGATAAAACATTTGAGGTATTCTCCGAGCTTTATTATCGATCTCATGCTTGCAGAAACATATAATACATATATGTCTATACGAGTTGTGCATAAAATGGGCAAGCACGCGTGTTTATTAAAATTGTAGTTCATTCATATATCGCAATAGAGAGAAGATTAGAATCAAAACCACAAGTGTCCCCCTATATTCTTGCTTCCCCTTCATGAAAGCTTTGACCTAATTTTGAACACGGCTTCCCGTATATGTCCAGTCAATTAATTCCACTGACTTGTTTTTACAGCTGTTGCGCATATGTACGTACGTGTACTTATATACATGAATGCACATAAGTATCTATGACGTGTAGCCACGTGTTTATGAGCTGATTATTACAACATTTTGTTCATCATTTATTAACCTTTCTTTTATTAATTTTCAAAACAAGATAAAAAGTATAGTGTGCTAAAATATAAAATAAATATAATTAGATATAGATCATTGTTTTTTTCAATGGTCTTTTTCTTTTTTATGTTTAGAATTTTCAATTGCAGCAGGAATCTATAGTTACACGTTTCTAACGTAAGCTCTTGGTCGTTCTTTACTTTCACTCGAGCGTATGCTCTCAGTGAACCTTGATTTTACATATATGTATACATAAGAGATACATGCATACGTTCTCATAGATATACACTATATATACTATTATACAAATTTTCAAAATGAAGTAATCTTTTTCGGTAATGAGTAATCGATTTTTAAACATATATCTATAAATTTGTATAAATGAATAATAAAACAATAAAAATACTTGGCAGAATATTCGAATGTGTTTACAAATGTAAACATTATTCATATATAGAAACTCGTTTAGCGTAATATTTATTATAATACTTTATATGTTTCTATATTTTCCGTTTGGTTATTATGCAACCCATAGATGTTTACCATACGTATATACACATGCATATTTACGTATACATTGAAAGAAAATTGCCTAATCACGTAATTCCAACTTGTTTGCTCTAACTCTACCTGAGCATACAAACTTCTCGTACGTATACACATTTACACGCATCTTCGTGTAAGCGTTCTTTTATAAAAAAAAAAAAACAAAATAGAAAGAGATAGAAGTGATTAATATAATTGATCTTATTAATACTTACAATTCTACGAGTATAATTTTCCCGTGTAATTTTTTTTTCTTTTTAATCCTTGTACGAGCAGAGAAGAGAAAAACAAAGAAAAAGGAAGAGAGAGAGAGAAATGAAAAGGTAAATAAAGGTAAAAAAAGAACACGTATGTACATATGTATGTGTCTGCACGTGTACACTTATATGTATTCAAGGAAATAAGAATAAAGTATTATTCTTATCATTTGTGGTATCATACATTGAACATTTTTAGCGACACGCAGATTGTAATTAACATTTCTACTTTCTCACTCATTCATTCTTTAATTATCTACGTGTGAAACATAACTGTATACATATATATATATATATATTACATATGAATATAAGCTGTATCTACAATATATTCACAACCTTCTCGAACTTTCAAAGATATCAAACGCTAGGGATATTAAAAATTCAATGGAATAAAACTTCTTGAAGGATTCAAAGTATCTTTCTTGAATGTCGTTTGAAACTCTTCGAAAAGTATACATGTATACAATACTTACGCATCGATCGATCGAGAGAGAGAGAGAGAGAGAGAGAGAGATGCATGCTGCTAACGGACTGCTGGAAGTTCTTTTAAACAAAAAGTAAAAAAAAGAAGTATACTACAGGAACGTGTCTCCTCTCCATATAAAGTATCTACTCTGAGAGATTCAAAGTATAGGTACACTATTACTAATACTTTTACGTGATACTTTACATTGTTACGCTTTGTATAACTTTGTTATTTCTTCGTAATACTTTCGCGATTTAATCAAATTTCCATTGACCATATTTTTAAAAGAAAATTAATATTCATTTTTATTTTTATTCTCTTTTTTTTTTTTTTTTAATGGCAACATTATAATCAAATTACTTGAAAATCTTTCATAACGATTACGCTTAATCTCGAGTAATCAAAATGATATTATTTCATTTCAATTGCACAATAAAATTATATTAAGAACAAATATATAATATTTATCTTTATTTTTTGTTGTAACACACACATGAAGAAAATAAAAATTAATTGACAGAAAGGTTCTTGACTTTGTAACACCATATCTTGTTCCGTTACAAGTAGCAGTCCTTCTCTTCACGCTCGTAAACGAGACTTTCGAGTAGAAAGAGATAGAGATTAACCAACAGAGAAAGAGAGAGAGAGAGAGAGACGGATAGAGAGATTGTAAGTTTTAGCGAGTATATAAAGTATAGTTCAACCAAGCCACGTTGCATTCACTAACCAAGAGAGGAAGAGAGAGAGAGAGAGAGAGAGAAAGATAGAAATTTTCTGGCCCTGCGTAACGGTACTTCTACTCCTCTTTCCCCATACCATAAACACACACACATGCATATACATAAACGTATATACACGGGAGTTTTTCGATAATATCAAAAGGTATGCGAATCGTTATCTTTGTATTCAACTTTCAGAATATGTCAGAGATCAAAGTTCATTCTTGCAGACCAAACTTCTATATAAAAGATACTCTTTCCAATTTGTAATTTGTACGAGATATGAAATTTATCCTAATTTCTGAATACCTGTCAACGATTACCTATTATCATCAAATAAACGATATTAAAATATATACACAATTAATTTTGTCTATATTAAAAAGAAGTTTAAATTTTTGTAATCATGACTGATACTATGTTCACCACTCAATAGACAAAATAAGAATGAAACTTAAAAACAACTTTTATCTATTGCGACATACAATAATAATAGCGGAAGTGAGTTTCGTGTTACCAGTTATACGTCAAACATGTATATACATGGTAAATACATTCGCATACTCGCTGTACACGCATGTGTACACGCAAGCAGGTATACACATACAATATATCTATTCGAGATTATGGTCTTAACAGCAGGTGACTAGGAAAGTAATATATAAGATTACATACGTTTGGTATATATATATATATATATATGTGTGTGTGTGTGTGTACATATGTACTTACATATATATTTAGCTAAACGCAGTTCATAGTGATTCCCTTCGCATGCATGCCTTCCGTACCAATTACAGATTGTTGTTGTTTCCTTCTGTAATAACCCTTGGGATTTAATAGAAATGACGAGAGGTTAGCGGAACTACGTTAGACGACGTCCCACGAGCATCATGGGCTAAATAAGGGTTGGATTTCGTGAGAAAATTCATCTATCAACGATATATTAAATAAAATCCAATCAGATATAATTTAATCATTCATTGGTCAATGTCTTTTATGAAGTTTTTGTCATTTGTAAAATATTTTTCTTAAAAAAAAAAAATAAAGAAAACACGAATACATATTAATAGAAGAGAAAAAGAGAGACATGATGATTTGAAAATTAAGAAGAAAAAAAAAATTGACACAGAAAAAATGAGGAGTAAGAATAATTCCAAGTGAAAATGAATGGGGTAATTTCAAGGTAATTTCAAGGAGAAAAGATACTTATTACTTTGAAATGTAGATCTCGATTGATATTAAATTCTGATGAAGTAATCGGTACGTATTATATAATTTGTACTCTTAACGATCATTATGATATCATTTAAATAATATGTTAAGGAAAGAGGAAACTTAGATTGCTTTTGTGTGTGGGCTCGCACAGTTTAATACATTTTTTTTTATTAAGAAATTATTCATAAAGTTTTTTCATTCCAATTGTAAATGAAAATTGTACGAAAGAGATGAAATATTTGTTGGATATTGAAATGATTTTCAAACGAGATATTTGTTATCTCACGAATCACAGACTTGGCTGGTATTTCTTGAAAACAAAAAAAAAAAAAAAAAAAAAAAAAAAAAGACAAGATAATGTGTACGCATATAGGATTCGTGAAAAACAAAATTTACGACGTTCTTTATCACGCTTTCCCTTGTGGTCTTTAAAACTTTTACGAGCCTTAACTCAAATTACCACGAGCCCGTGTCTTTCTAAGTGAATGTTCATTTGCACTAT
>NW_014569667.1:340527-341934 GCF_001313835.1 Polistes canadensis | reverse complement strand
ATATATATAATATTTTCATTATATATATATAAATATTACTTGAATTTATTTTGCAAGAGAGATACAGTCGTGGCTCTCGTGTTCGATTATGTAGGATGTCATGTAGATAATGGCCAGTGTTTAGCATAGTTCGGTACCATTAGGTTGGTTAATCGTTAGAACGGTTCATCGTGAAGTTAATGTCCTCTCGAGTTACTTCGAAATCTAGCTTTGAAGTTACTAAGTCCTATGTCCATGTTCGATAAGGAAATGTTACAAAAAAAAAAAGAAAAATAAAAGATTTCTTAAATATATTTTCTACACATCATTCTGACGATAAAACTTTTTAATGATTTTCAAAAATGTTTATTATATCGATATATCTAATACGCATTTAGCGTTAATACAATTTTCTTGGGACACGATAATAACTTCAAAGAGAATATAGGAAGCATTTTAAAAGCCGATCGATAAGCGATAAGTCATGAGTTTATAAACACGTTGCATTCAACAGAAATATATGAATACCTTCGTTGTTAGGTGAATGTTAAATTATATAATTAACAGAATATTTCTATTGTAATAAATCATTAATTAAATAAGTCATTACTTTTTTATTATTTAGGATCCCATAAAATATATATAATAATATATCGTTTATCTTATATATATTAAATGTATATGAATATAATATATAACAGAGATAAAACACATGGTTGAGTGTATCTGAAAAATAAAATGTGGGCCGTTCGAAGTTTTTTTTTTCCATACTTCTGTCTATTATTTCTAATGCAAAACCGGATCGATGAGAGACAAGACTGAGAAGTAGAAAGTGGATCGACTTAAAATGGAGTAGAATGATTAGAAGAAGATCGTGAGAATTGGATTACGACATACTAAAATATTTTAAATAGAAATCAATTTGAATTATATTGTATTAATGTAAAAAATATCTTTTCTATATATATATTTTGTACGAGAGGAATACATTTGTGTGGAATGATAGAGATAAAACTTACAGGTAGATACTATTTCAAACAAAATGGTGGTTAACATGGGAACGAACCACAACCGTTATAAGTCTCTTCAAAACGTTGAGGATTTTATCTTCTTTCCTTTTCTTTTATTTTATTTTATTTCATTTCAATTCATTTCATTTCATTTTATTTCGCTAAGAGCGTATAAAAGAATTGACGCGCAAACACGCTTTGATAAAAATATGTTGAAAGAAGTTTAAAGTGCCAAACGATCGAAAGAAGTCAGTATTTCTCATCTTATAAATGTCGTTGAAAGACACGACGAGGACAGTAAGAAATTTTTCTATCATTTCTTTCAAGAGTTTTATAAATTTCTTTATTATTTGTTTAAAAAATAGATTGACTTTTTTATAATGACACTTTATATAATGCATATATATATATATATATA
>NW_014569667.1:248889-340257 GCF_001313835.1 Polistes canadensis | reverse complement strand
ATAATAATATATGTTTATAAAATCATTTTTTGTGTTCTATCACATTCTATTTTGAAATTGACAAAGATTGAAGGTTTTCTTTCTTTCTCACTCTTATTCTCGGTCGAGTGAATTTCGTGTTCCGGGTGGTGGCCACCGGAAGTTCTTTCGTCTCGAGCCGTCTCTTGTTTTTCTTCTTCTTCTTCTTCTTCTTGCACACCCCTCTCTCACCCTTGCTTACCTTGTTTTCTTTTCTACCCTCCAATTGGTCGTTCGTTTCTTCGCACTTTCTTACGCACGCGTGATTTCTTGCGTCAGGATTTTAATCTCTGGAGAAGGTAATTCGATTTTATGGACCGTCGCTTGATATCAAGAAAACCCATTAAGAAAGTTTTCAAGGGAATACGTATTCGCTTTTATTTTTTTTTTTTTTTCATTAATTTTTTTTTTAATATTTATATATATCTTCTAGAATTAGAATTTTTCTTGTTTATAAGAGTCAACCTGTGACAATGATCATTGCATAATACTTCTTCAAATCTATTTATCTTTCTGTTTCTCTGAAAGGGGGATGTTTTTTGAATATTCTATTTCGTTACTGAGAAAAGAGAGAGAAAAATATTCCTACCTTTCTAATTCTTATATTTTTATTGTTATCTTTTATTAATATTCTAATTTTCTTTCCTCTATAATTATTTCTCAAAATTATCTTTTCAAACGTTAAGATAAAAAACTAACTTAAGATGTTATATGTATATTCGAGATGATTTATTTTCTTTCATTTCTTTTCCTATTCCTTTTTATATACTATATATATATATAGCAGGTGCTACGCTATAAAACGTACAGTCCATGTAAATTATTATGCAGTGTTTATTTAGAAAAATTATTTCATAGATGAGAATTATAAATAAATTATTATAGCAGATAAAAAATAAGGTTAGTTATATATATTTGAAATAAGTATTAATATGTGTTAAATATATTGATACAAAAAATTCAGAAAAATACGTGAGAATATATATATATTGATTAATAATAAAAATTGAACAAAAATAAATGATATTAATCCGATAAAATAATCTATTTAGTATTTAACACGAGAGCAATGTATGATCTACGACACATGCGGTTTAATATCGTTATCACGAGGGTAGGTAACATCAGTTTCTTCGTGTATGCGTTTATATACATACATACATACATACATACATACATCCTAATATATACTAATGCAGAAGCTATGAGCACACATGTATACGTTAAAAAGAGATTACTATGTATCTGGGTCGCTCGGTCTTAGTTGAGTTAACGTGAGAAAATCTTGATAATACCATTAAACTATACTATTCGAGAAAAATACAATCGAATCTATTTTTTTTTTACTTTTAAACAATTCTATATATTTAAGAATGAACACACAATAATATATAATTAAAAAAAAAAAAATGGCACATAATTATAATATTATTATTAAATGAAATAAACGATTACGGGGGATACTTAAATTCAACGAGATTGTTTTATGAACATAATGGATATTATAAAAAGTATGAAAATAAAACGAAGAGAAAGCAAATGACATAAAAGAATTATGACTGGACCAAATGAAATATATTAAACCGTAACTATCTCTTATCTACGACAATTTAAAAGCCGTTTCACCGGCTAAGGCCATTGTTCTCAATCGTTCTACTATAACTACAGGTGCATTGCGTAATGCTATTGCAAACTTAATCTAGACTATTATTAAGCGATGCAATTCTAAAAGAAAATCGTTGCCACATTCCAACGATGATTGAACGATTACCTGGGATGCAATCTAAAAATCTTATCTTTAATTAAGATTTTTAATAATCATTTTTTTGGAAAGTTAAACGACAAGTAAGTCGAGTCAATGTTTGATCGGACGGGTCACCCATCATTTAACAAGGGTGTGTGTGTGTATTTTTTATAAATTCAAACAGGAAGTTGAAAAGTGTAAGCTTGAATATAAATAATAAATATCCACACACATTTCTGTGTGTGAAATTAACTTCTTGTTCTATCTTACTTTAATATTTCATATCTTTTTCGTAAAATCCGTTCTTATTTCTCTATTTTCGACGAATAGAACAGTAATATTAGATTAGATCGTACGTGTCCACCCACACACACAACGCACGTTCTAAGCAAATTCTCAGTGGCAAAGGTCAAGCTCGTTATCGTACTTCAGATTCGTCATAACTGACACACACACACGTCACATTTCTGTACTGGTTACTACGTCCGTCATAAAAAAAGATGATTTCGTTGAATCTTTACGATAGAAAGAATATTTACTATCACGTATAAATATAATACATATTCCTGTCACGTTTGCATCGTTGAAAGAATCCTAATCAAAAACACAACCTAATTACTTAACTTAAATATACTTATATTTTCTGAATTATTTACAAACTATTAGGCCTTGTTTTTTTTCTTTTTTTCTTTTCAAATCATAAGAATATTATCGGATAAAACGAAATAAGATGAAAAAAAATCGTTTAGATTAATCAAACAAATTGGATTATATCATTAATTAGATATAAATTAACCGGAAGAAAATTTATTAACCGTAACAAAAAAACTGATTGTTAATCTTAGCAAACGAGAAACTCGGCGAACTAATTTTCTCGGCTCGGCTCAAATGTGAAAACGAGCTACGGAACAATGCGTTTTAACATAATTAATGATGAATATACTAAGTTCGCCTATAAGCAAGTAAAGAAGATTTAAATGCTCATTTCGAATAACGTTATTCCGCTAATTTTTGTATCTTTTCATTTTGCGTCTTGTATAAACGAGCAGTAAAGATCGTTAGTCTATCAATATTTTACAATCAATAAAATGTTATCTAATTAAAAATAATATTTTTTAACAAGAAGAAAAGATATTCTCTCTCTCTCTTTCTCTCTTTTTCACTCGTTTAAATTCTTGTAGTTTGTTTAATAGCTAATATTAACGTGAATTAAAAAATCTTTATTACATTTCGTCGAGAAATACGAAATGTAATTAAATAATAATTACATCCCGGTCGTAGAAATTACGGAGACAGACAAATAATACGAATAATAAATGAAAAAAAAAAAAAAAAAGGGAAGGAAACTTGCCTACGATAATTAAATTAATAATAATAACAATGATTCTCGCAATGTTTATAATCGTAAACTAAGATATCTTATCGCGATAGTAAAGAATGGAAAACACTGATAATAGAAACCGTCACTAACACGAATGAAACTTTAACGCAATCGAGTCAATTCGAGATATCGGTCTATACTCACGAACGTGTATTATAATAACCGCCATGAGAAAACCATTGTTAGAATTTCATTTGTAGTATTACATATTACGTAGGATAAAACAATATTTTTCTCTTTTTATGATTCTTTATACTTGACCGAATATACGGGTCACTTATAGATGATAATATAATATATAATAATATCTATAATTGTGAACATATTTTTTATATAAAAAGGTATATTATTTATTTATTTATTTTATTTATTTATTTATTTCGGGTTTGAAGAGTTTCCGATATAATTTTTCTTTTTATAAAAATACAATCATAACTCTTATATACTTTATCCAAATATATTTTAACTTCAAATAAAATTGAAAATAATTTTTTGATCTAATTAACAACATAACAATTCACTTCTATAAACTAATCCAATTATCTAAAAAAAGAAAAAAAAAAACAAACAAACAAATCTAAGTTCATTACTTTGTTCTTTTTTCCCTATATAAAAAGGTATATATATATATATATATATGTATAATATAATTGTCCAATAAAATAATATATTGTTTAATAATTATTTATTCTGCATATATATGTCAGATAATATAAAAAAAACCGGACAAGTGTTGATGAATCATTTTCTTACATGCATATATATATATATGCCTTCCGTTCATTTTTATCGACACACCTGCACCTTTCGGTCTCCTCTTCTTAATTAAGTAAACAGTCATCCCTTCTTGGTACGAGTCGCAAAGGAACCGGAAGTACAGTAGCGAAGAATGAATCCTTGCTATTTAATATTCCTTACAACGTTACGACTGAGTATGGTATTTTACAGCATATCCTATTCCTACAATACATACTTATGATAAATTATTCGTATATGTATATGCAATCCTTCATCTAACAAATAAATTTTTCAACTTTTCTTAACAATTAAACCCTTCGACTGCTATTAACGCATATATGCGTTTGATAAAAATTGTCAAAGTATTCTATCGACGCATATAGGTGTTCGTAAATATTAATATTGGTTTGCGTATTGTTTATTGTTTTAAATCTTGTCGCATGAAAATAATATATAAAAGAGAACAACAAAAAGTTTAATTATTAAATACAATCTATTTTATTAGATTTGAGATTTTTTAATAACTATCAATCACAACGAAAACATTCGAGCTAATCAATTAATTGTTTATCTCGTCTAAAAATAAAATGATTAATAAACGTGTCTTTTAAAGGAAATCGGACAGATTGAAAAATTTGTTTTAAAACGTTTGTTTTGATCTCATTGAACGTTTCATCCCTTTAATTCGAACTAATAATAAACTATTCCATTCGTAGAAAATAATTCAGTTGAATGTATTCAACACGTAAAGTGTTAAAGAAATGCGAGTCAAAGAGTTTGAATAAATAACATACAATTGATATATTGTTTCTTTTTATTTACAGCTGGTTCAGCTGCTGAGAGTGGTTATTTTGGACCTTGGAGACAATGCAAGATTCTTTTATATCAACGAGAAAGATGTGGCCAAGGTGTATCAAGGTTTCAACCAGTCTGTAAGTTTTTCTTCGAAATTAAATGACATATATGAAATAAATATGTCATCCCTTCCTAACTATTCACCTCTATGGATAAATATATTTAATAGAATATTATACTACTGTTTTTGTGCGTGTGTGTGTGTGTGTTAGTGGCTGTGTGGGTAGCTGGATTGGCTGCTGCTGCTGCCTCCACGTTACTCGCATTATTGGTTGGCCTTGCCGTACTTCAACTTGCCATGGCCTCATCAGCGAAGAAGGTTGTCATTTCGTATAGCACTGCCCTTATCGGCAAGGTCGCCTTAGCAACCTTGGCAAGTGAGTATAAAAAAAGACAATACTAAACCTACAACACACGGTCAAACGAACCGCGCCCTGTAATTTCTAATGAATAAACTAAATTTTTTGTTCAATCCTCTAATTTGTCAAAAATATAATAAAAACTCTTAAAAGTTACATCATTTATATTCTTAAGTAAAATAAAATACTTTCTTCGTGATATCCAATTAGTTTAAAATCTCATATATGTGTTTTATTTTTCTTTTTAAAAACGGTGTCATTAAGGTATCGGTATGTTTAATATATTAAATAAATAAATAAATTTAGATATTATAATTATTTTATAATTTTCTTTATCTGAGAAATAAATGTGTGTTTAATTTTTCAAAATAAATAAAACAGTATATACGTAGAGTAACGTAAAGGGGTACTTTGTACTGTATACGAGATACAGGATTTATAACAATAGATTAGACGATATATTTCCGGTGTTTAGAATATAGAAATGAAATGTAAATTTATCGTTTAAGAAGATTTAAGAAACGAGACCTTGATACTGGTGGAATAATAAAAGGAAGGAATCCACCATGAATTCCAGAATGCGCATTCGAGTAGAGAAATCCCTTTTTCCGTTCTTACATCTTCGAGAATCGTTTCATAATCCACCGGATACGCTAGAATTACTAGTCGCTTGTGCTGCTTAGTGGCCTACTTACCCGTACTCTAAGAATCGAATGTCTATGATAGATCTTATTACGGTAATATGATATTTTCTAATGTCATAGAATCAACTACGTTCATGCACATATATTTTTCATCTTCTCGACTATCAATATTAAATACCGAAATACGCGGATAAACAAAAAATTCCTAATTCTTTTTGTTTTCCAGCATCATTGGCAATCGTAGCTGCGAGTTTATTTGCATTGCAAACGGATGACACAGCAAACAGTTTTGTTATTACGAGAGGAGAGGCTTTTTATATGCAGGTAAGATATTATTCAATAAATTCCCCATTTTTTTTTGTTCCAAACAATTAAGACAACACATTTTTCATCAAGAAAACAAATGTGTTGAAAGTGGATTGACTAAACACACAAAAAACAAAAATTCGAAGTGTCCGAATACTATAATAACTTATTTTTGAAGTTCTACTTCTTTTGGCGCGCGTTTTTGTAAAGTGAATTTAGATGCGACCGAAAAAAATCGACACCACGAAGTTGTCGATAATTACGATGCGCGGGCAAAACAATTTCAAATTTACCAGCATGAAGTAATTCGTAAATAAATCAATTAGATCGTACATATTAATTAAAACCTTTATCAATGGTATTTAATATCTTCATACATTTTATTTTAACATTATATTGTTACGCGAGATAATTGAAGTTACTTTTGAGGTTATGTTCGTTTTGGTACGCTAAAGAAGTATAACTTTTTACGTGCATACATAAGTACACACACACCAAGTTTTGTTTTTTTTTAATCGAACCCACATACCCACACGTATACTTATGTAGGTAGACATAGGAATTACCGTTATTCCGAAGTAGTTTGCTCATAACACGCAATAAGGAAGAGAGAAAGAGAGAGAGAGAGAGAGAATGCGAATAGTAATGCAACGAGTAGTAGTAATGTAGTAGTCCCCCCATAGAAGCTTCTCGTTTTTATTTGTCATTTCTCTCGGCTTTAATAGAACCTGTTGCGCCTATCGGACGGAAGAAAACCGTTCGTTGATCTATCATCCTCTCCTCGTACCGTCTATCTCTCTTTCTCTTACATCTACAGGTGTAACGAAAAGAGAAAAATAGAATAAATAAAATGGGGGATGTGCTGCTGATGCTGCTGTTGCATCGTTTGTAGTATCTACCGTATATACCTGTTGCGAAACTAATATTTCCTCTAGGATATGCTAAATCATTCATCACAACTATTTCTTCAACGTTACCATCTGTTAATACATAACAAGATTGTTCCTTTTCGTTGTTCAATCAATCCTCAATTTTATTCTATTTTCAACAATTAAAAAGTACGTTCTTTGATTAGATACTTATACTAATAGATTATATATGGACCGTTTATTTTGAAAATGATTGTAAGTCCATTTTCTGTTGTTTTGAGAAAATGAAAGGTTTGCATATTGGTTAATTTATAAATATTCATTAATTATATCAAATTTGACAATGTTTCTATTAATTAATTGATATGTAATTTGATTATATATATATTACTTTTATGTAGGATAATTTAATTAGAATAATGTATATTTACAGGGGCTGCAAAATAAACGGTTCATATATATATATATATACGATTAGTCAAAGATTAGGAAAGAAAAACATCGATTTTAAATTGTTTATATATAAAAATCATACTCCATAACAATGAAACAAATTTCTTATGAGTTATATTTCTAAGAATAGAGATATCCCATGAAATGTGTTATCGCACGAGTTAGGATTTTGAAAAGTGTAAAAGTTAGGCTTGGTATACACGATCGAAGCATTAAATATTTAAAAGCCACCTGATATCGTGGCCGAGACAACGAAGATTGCAACGAAGACGACGATTCGTTCGCAGGTGTTCTTTAAGCTTGTCCTCGAAGGGGGCAACAGGAGGATTGGGGGATTGGGGGAGGAGGTAAAGAACGTTTAGTATGTGTGAGAGCACCCACGAGTCGTGAACACTTTAAAAACAATGAGACGACATTGGCGGTCCGGCAGTGAACGTTTCGATTTCGAACAGTCGACACAAGCTCTTACTTACAATTTTCTTTCTTTCTTTTCTTTTTTTTATATTATAATTACGCGCTGTGTGAAATTTCTTGGTTTTTTTCTTTTTTTTACGAGAAAGTGGTTCAGCGATTTTGTTTCGTCAATCATTAACAAATATACAAAAACCAGGTGGATTAAAGAAAAGAAATTCAGTGAGAAATCAATTATTTTTCTTCTTTTAATTTTACATTTCGTTGTTAAAACTTTGTTTGTAAGATTATATATTATTTTTGAAGGGTATAAAATAAAGAGAGGAAAACTCGTTTGAAAAATCAATAGATCGATGTATACGTGTATATTTGTTTCGTATGATTGTGAGAACATACATAACTATCTTTAGACATCAAACTTATGATCATGATGTTGGAGTTACATCATAGTGTTGGTAGTGGTGGTGGTGGTGGTGGTGGTGGTTTTGTCAGTATGACGGGAAGGAGAAAACGTAGTCTTTTGAAAGGTGCCAAGGACGAAATCGAATTGGATAGAAGGAACAAGCAAAAACAGGGCAAGGTAAAGGTCATTTTCTACATCTCATGTTTGAAACGTGAACCAAACGAAGAGTATGAAAATTGCTCATGGCCTTGAACGTAGTCTAGACGAGATAGTAGAAAGAGACGTAGAAATTAACTAAAAGAGAAAGACAGTATACGTCTATAGTTTTATTTCACGCAAATAGAAGGATTGTTCATGCACGATGAATCATTATACAGATTCGTATCTTCGTTTTAGAAATAAATGGTGTTTTTCTGATTTTAAAAATGTGTCTATGCGATCCGTGAGAAAACATTTTTGAAGTTATACTTCTTTTGGCGCACACTTTTGTAAAGTGAATTTAAATGCGACCGAAAAATCGACACCACGAAGTTGTCGATAATTACGATGCGCGGGAAAAATAATTTCAAATTTACCGGCATTAAGTAATTCGTAAATATAAATAAATTAGATTGTACATATTAATTAAAACCTTTATCAATGGTATTTAATATCTTCATTTTTTATTTTAACATATTATATTATCGTCTTTTTGACAAATGTAGATTATTGAAGTTATTTTTGAGGTTATGTTCGTTTTGGTACGCTAAAGAAGTATAACTTCTTACGTGCGTACATAAGTACACACACCAGTTTATTTTTTTTCTTCTCAAGTATAATATATACGTATATATATATATATATGATATACAATATATATCTACTAGAAAAAAATTATATTTAACAAATATTTTCCGAACTAAATATCCATTGAATATATTTCAATTGCTTTTCTATAGAAAAAGAAAAAAAAAAAAAAAAACAACAAAATCTTTTATTCCTTTTCCCTGTCCTTTTATATTTTTTCTCTTCCTTTTTTTTTATTATTATATTTTCTCGTATAACCGAGACCTCGTCAAGATCATCCATTCGGTTTTTATCGCGCTATACAGGAGTTGTATAAAAAGTGATATAAAAGGGAATGTGGTAATTGTTTGCCTTGGTTTCTTATTATTTACGCAAAGATGATTTTAATCAAAGAGAAAGTATATAACATTGAATTATTAATTATTACACGTAAAATGAACAATAGTTTAACATTTTCTTTGTTAATCGTTAATTAAATTATCATCATCTCATTCCAGGCTTGTCTCTCCGTCTCTCATTCTCTCCTTTTCTTATCCAAGACTATTTGTTTTTATATGTGTGTATATGTCATATTAAATTATTCGTTAGATCAGTCAGGAAATTTAAACGTACAAACGATGTGTTTGAACAATACCTAACAAACGGGGAATTGGATTTTGTATTTGACACGAGATCTGTGAAAAGAACGTTTCAATGGAAACTTTTTAACGCGAGAATGTGTAATTTCGTACAAGCGAAATAATTATATTCGTTAAATTAATATTTTTTATTTCTCTATACATTTTTTTTCTTTTATATAATATTATACCTGTATATTTGTTTTGTTTTTTTTTAAATATATTTTCAGTAGAAAAATTTCTTGTATAGAAGAGAGAGATAACAGATATTTTTCTATAGAAAATAGATCAGAAATTTGTATCTACTTTGTATGTGCGTTATTATTATTATAATAATAAGTTTAATAATAATAACATAATTTTCATTTCCGTTTTGTTTCACCTATATATTATTTTGTACTAAACTGTAATAAATGGCCTTTAGGGAGCTTAGGCTCTAGGGTCAATAAAATATTATATTAAATAAATAAATAAATAAATAAAAATAATCGATTGATGCGAAAAATGATTTCACGTTATAGTTAGCTGCCATCGCCTTGAACTTTGGCGTACTCGTCTCTGCCGTTTACGAGGGAATTTATGCCAGAAGGGGTGGCGACCCTACAAAGATAAGGACCATCCCTGATCCTAGGGCAGCTACCATAAATAATCCAGGATATCGAGAACACCATCGACCGACAAATGGTATGTGTTTTATTTAACCATTATCATAACTTTATATACGATATATCTTACAACTTTCATTGTTATTTTTATTATTATTATTACATTTAAATATACTTTTCTCTAAACAATACAAAAATATATTGACCTTAACGCCTTCCTTACTTTTTTATAATTAAAAACTAATTAATTAAACGTAACTAAAAAGATTGTAGAAAAGGAAAGACATTTTCTGAATACCAAATAAGAATAAAAAAAAGACAAAGAGTTCTTGAAGCTTATAAAAGTAAAAAAAAAGGAAACGAAATTCCGATATAATGTAATAAAGATGACGAGAAAAAGAGAGAGAGAGAGAAAAAAATTAGGAAAATGCCCCTACGGCAGGCAACCCTTAGTACTGCGCGAACTTTCAGCATATGCACCTATGTATACAGGGTGTCCCACATAAATCTAGTCACGATTTTTCAAATATTTACATTAACCTGACAAAAAAATACTAAAGTTCATTTGTTTTTGATAGACTATACATTGCAATAAAAAAAATGTTCGAAGAAAATTATTTTTTTAATGTTATTTAAGGCTACCTTAATTTTTTTAAACAGCACTTAGTAATTTTAAATTTACAGTATTATAGCTCATTTAAATACGAACTCAACGATATAGTATACCATGACCTGTGGATGATTTTCTATAAGTTAACATTAAACTGCGAAACCCATGAGAGAGAATATACTTTTCATATTTTTTATACTTATAGCAAGCAGATTTTAAATATTTTTATATTAAATTAAAATACACTCTTTTGTCTATGGCTAAAATATCTTTTCGAGTTATAAATCAATCTGCAAAGGTTCAGAAAATGTCAGAGAATGCAATGCTGTAAATTGTGCATCTTTACAATCTCTTTGAAAAGTTTTGGTAAATATTTTTTATACTAAAAGTGAATAGATTTTAATGAATCTTATATTAAATTAAAGTACACTCTTTTGTCTACGCGTAAAACACCATATCGAGATATAAATTTAGCATGTGAAGTTCAGAAAATGTCAGAGAATGCAATGCTGTAAATTGTGCATCTTTACAATCTCTTTGAAAAGTTTTGGTAAATATTTTTTATACTAAAAGTGAATAGATTTTAATGAATCTTATATTAAATTAAAGTACACTCTTTTGTCTACGCGTAAAACACCATATTGAGTTATAAATTTAGCATGTAAAGCTCAGAAAATGTCAGAGAATGCAATGCTGCAAATCTATGCTATCAAAAACAAATGAACTTTAGTATTTTTTTGTCAGGTTATCGCAAGTACTTGAAAAATCGTAACTAGAGTTATGTGGGACACCCTGTATATTCATGGAGTAAAAAAAAAGTAGAGAGAAAAAGAAAGAAATTGAGAAAATACCCTTGCCGCATGACAACCCTTCGTAACACACGAAAAGTGAACACGTGCACCGTACACTTACATACATGTACATGCTCGTATAATAAATTACGATGTCTTTAGAAATTGACGTGTATGTAAAGCGGAACTTCGAGATACAGGTACTCTTAACTACACAATTACAATTGTTGTGTTGTGCAAACAAAACACACAGAGTAAACAAGGAATATATCTCATTTATCTCTTAGCAAATGCAACATATTTTGTAAAGATTCAACAATGCACTTTTTATTTCTTATCTCTCTCTCTCTCTCTTTTTTTTAATATTTGTTTACAGGATTGCAATTACATAGAAATAAAATAAAGTTAAAATTATAAAACAAATTTCGGAAGGACTATGAAAATAATTTTAATGATATACTGATGATAATAATTGGATCGTATAATGAATAAACAATCAATATTTCGTAGACAATTTTTGTTTAAAATCAATGAATAATTATTCGAAAATATATTAACGATTTTCATAGGTGGAAGTATTTCAATGACGGATGCAAGTGGTAAACCATATGTAGGTGATGCCGGAAATGGTTCGATGGCATCCGTCGCAACGTCAGGAAGCGCAACTAGTGCTGCATCTCCTTTGAGAAGTTCATTGAAGAAACCAAAACCTCTTGGAATTCACAATCCAGGATTTTCAGCGCATAGTCCGACATTGTCGAGGAATGGCTCGCAAAAAAAGGTTCGTATTCAAACGCATTCAACGGAAGTTTAAAGAGAGAGAGAGAGAGAAGAACGCACGTCATTTAGTTTTCTTCTTGACGAGAACAAAATAATTCGTCCGTGAAAAAGAAAAAAATGAAGTAAAAATGCAAAAACTAAAAAAGAACAAAAAAAAATTATAACTGTGATGGACTAAGAAAAATAATCATGGAAATTATTTTTGATTTTATTCACATGACCGCGAACGTGTAAAATAATATATATTTAATTATATTATTGTGCATTTTTTAATTGTTAATATAAATGTAGATTCGTCCAAAATTTCCGATCAAATATCGGTAAGGTAGGTTTCTTTTGCTTTGGTTGTGAACATGAACGCGTGGTGATATCAAACGAATACATTCATATATATATATATATACATAATTCTATATTATTCCGAATTAAATTAGTTCATTAAGAAAAAATAGTAATTATTGTAATTTAATATTATTACGTAGAAATACAAAATTTGTTTCACTGTTAATTGCACGCGAGTCGTAAAAATACATTAACGTATTTAACACGAAAAATTATTTGTTAATTAAATTGGTTAAACTATTAGGTAAAAATCGATCGTTAATTCTATATACATATATACATGTACATGTATATACTCATATATGTATATATGTATAGCGTTATTATTTTTTTATTTGCAAATAGGAACGAAAAAGAAAGATAAAAGGTATGAGATCGTAGAAACAATTAGCAAAATTATTTTTAAAAAAAAGCGATTTTACTCTAAAGAAACGTAGTCTTTCGATTCAATTATTTTTAATGTAATTATATTCAATGAATTAGCACGACTTTTAAAGTTCATTAAAAATGACTTATCGTATCACATCCGTCCAGCCCTAAACAGGCAGCTAAGTACACACAGCGAGTTTTGTAGTATATTGTATACACACATAAAAATATAAATATATATATATATATATACTTATATTTTTTAGTGATTGTTTGAATACAGAGTGGGTCAAAAGTTCCTTACGTGACCCAAAAGTTTTTTTGGTAATGTTTCTAATCAATTACTATTTTTTCGAGACATTTCTGACTTGTAATTTGATTTATTGTTTAAGAAACTCAACTGGTATTTTTACGGTTTCTTAAAAAATATTAATTAAACAATTTCTGGAAAAAGAGAAATTGATTTTAAAATTTACCTATCAAACTTTTGACTTAGCTAGGAATTTTTTGTCTACCTTCTATATATACACATGTAGATATATATAGATACGTATGTACTCAGTTGGATTTTCATGAAAATATCCTCCAGAGTTTATTATTATTATTATTATTATTAACAGAGATATATCGTAGATGATGATGATGATGATGATGATAATGATGATGATGATTTTAAGTTACCCTTCTCCCTTCGTCTCTTTAAAAACATAAAACATAAGTATTATGACTTATTATTCTTTATTATATTTTTTTTTTTGTCATCATATATATTATGATATATTATTATAATTATATTATTATATAATTATTGTTATTATTTTTGTTCTGTTTTCTTTCGAGCATGTACCTACAATTAGAAAAATTTAATTTTTCTTTTTTTTTTTTAGTCTTGTTTGTATTAATTTTAGATTTTTTTATTCGAAAATTAAATATCAAATAAAAGAGATAGAGAGAGAGAGAGAGAGAGAGAGCAGGTCTCACGAAAAATATCCTCATCGCAAAAACGTTCAATTATTATTATTATTATTATAATTATTATTATTATTACTACTAATATTATTTTTTATTATTTTAAGAGTATTATTATTATTATTATTATTATTATCATTGTCACATTTTTTTCGAAACTACAATTTTTCTTCACTTTTGTTTACGTTCTTCCAACATGATACTCTCGCGTCGTATTTATCGACGTAGATATTTAAAAAAAATGGAAGAAAAATGTAGAAATAAATGAAATTAGAAATGAAGTCGTTTGTATGAAAGTAAGAAAAAAAACAAAAAATCAAATTTTGTCGCACACACTTTTGCTAATTATTATATAACCGAAAAATGAGCATCCTTTTTTCAAATAATTGATATTAATTCGATGTATACTTATACATATACATACATATAATATTTTTACATTTGCACACACTAAGAACTGTGGCAAATAACAAAGAGAAAGTACCAGAGAAGAGAATTAAATAAATAAATGAATTTCAGAGAAAAGTTGTTGGTTTCAAAAGTTTCTTTAAAATAAAAATAAAATTCCATTTTTCCTTTCCACAATTAATTATACGAATATATTTAATTATATTACACGCCTGACGATATGTGATACTTCATACGTCATGTGTGAAAATGTTAGCCTATATAGAGGGGTTGCAGAACATTTCTTACCTTCCAGACAACATTCCCAAACTGTATTACCGACGTATAAAGAGTTGCCTATCTGAAGGTGCATTCTGATAATTTGTAATTCTTATCATATGTTTTTCTTTCATAAAAAGTGACTATGAAATATAAACGCTTGAAAATAATGAGAAAATCATTTAGTGTTGTTCATTTACTTGTTTTTTTTTTTTTTTGTTAATTCCGAAAAATATTATATATATAAATTATTAAATTTATTTTAGATATAATAATTAAACTATATTTAAAGAAAGATATTATGTTTAGTAAAAAGAAACAAAAATATATATATACAACATATAAAAAATAACGTAATTATTTTAAAAGAGAAAATAATTGTTTAAATATTGTGTCTTTAATCTGTAAACAAATTTTATCTTATCTTAATCGGACAGGATTTATATTCTCATGGATTATTATTATTATTAATTTATAGACAATGTAGTAAAAAAATTAATCTTCATTTATTAGCTTAAAGATTGAAAAAAAAAAAAAAAAAATAAAAGAAGAAGAGAAAGATAAAGAAAAGCTACTAGATCGTCGACATCATCGTTCGAAGAACATTTCGATTAAATCAACGTTCAGAGACGTCTTCGATTTGTTTCATGTCTTGGCCACGCTTAACCAAAGACATTATATTTATTATTTTGCTATTTTCCACAATTCAATAATAATTATCTAAGACGAGAATCTATTCAATATCTTAATAAATAAATAAAAATAAACAAAAAGTAAAATAAAAAGGAAGAGAACATAATTTTTTTTCGTTAATCTCATACGTCTCAATAAATCACGCGACGATCGATTGAAACAAAATTAAAACAAAAGGACAATTTTATGACCTTTTTACAAATGATTGATTCAAGTAAAAAGCAAGGAAATAAGAAATAGACATAGAGAAAGAAAGAAAGAAAGAAAGAGAGAGAGAGAGAGAGAAAGAATTTGAGCATAGTCAACATAGTTGCGGAGATCTTTGTTTAGGAACCAGCTGACACCTCATTGTCCATATACATCATATTCCATAAAAAAAAAAAAAAAAAGAATTAATTAATGAGACATAATTATGACGGGATTCGAGGAACACTTAGCCAGGCCAGACCTGATATAGGCAGTAAAACAGAGTCTTAGCGTGTATCTACTTAATCGAATAAAAGACGATAAGAAATCTAATTAACATCTTTCTCATTCCTCCTCTACCCCGTAGTTTCCTCTTATAATCGTTCGTATCAAAAGACGACTTTGATAAAAGATTAAGATCGCTATTAAGATTATAAAATGAGAACGAGGATGAGAATTTCAAAAGTAATTTTCACGTCCCTTGGGTGCACTCGAGATCAATTCTCGTCGTTTCCAAACAGGTTGGACGACACCTGTCGAGCCACGTGGATTTTGTGTTGTCGCAATGACCGAACTAGATGCTGTCGTAGATGACATCGTCATCGATGACGTAACTGTCATCGTTGTTGTCTTCCCAGCAAGCGTATCCAAGTCAGGTATATGACGAGTTTGATGCCTAGAGTCGGTGTAACGTCTTTTAGTATATTTCTTGCTCTCTGACGAACTCGTGGTAGACATTGAAGTGGTTACTATACTCGATTTACTATGTTGAAGATTTCCCGAACTTGGATCCGACCTATTAATGTGTAGCATCCTTTCAATATCTGCCGTTTTAGACCTGTAATACGTGGTAGGTATGATTTGAAATGTAATATATTTTATGATGGATTTTAATTAGGTATTATGTTGATAAGTTTATATATATATATACCTCAAAACGGCACCACCTATACTCGTGATGCTAGGCGTGTAAGGGGTAGCACTAGTTCTACTAACTTCTTGATTACTACCCCTAGAAACCTGCCTAACCTCGCTGGATGTGGTAAAGGAGACCCTCTGCAAGACAGCTTGTTGATCAGGAATATATGAGACAGCCGTGACAGCACTGTCAGGGCTAGCAGGAGGGGTAGAAGCCCAAGAGGGTGGGGAACTTGGCACTTGGTCGCCTGACAAGGTTGCCGATGAACCAACTGCGCTATCGCTACCATGTCGACCACCTGTTTATCGTGAAAGAAACATTATAGAATATGAACAAGTTTCTAAATATTTAGCAATTTGATATACAAAGATGAAGACAAATTTGGAAAGAATTTTAAACGAACCTTCGCTACAACCAGATATCGAACGTTGTCTTTGTCTTCTCGGTGGTGCACTTGGTTGTTTAGGTGTTTCCTCGATATAAGGAATGTCTGGATCATCGAGGTTCAATGTGAACGCTCCAGACATTGGTATAGTTAAACTAGCTGTGATCACCATCGGAGAGGATCTTCTACGAGGATCGGTTGGATCCTCGCTAGATCCACTATCAACGCTGTTACTTCTTCCTTCTTCTTTTCTACGAGTTCCAGGCCTTTTCGGACGACGCGGCCTTGGACCAATATCACCACCCACGCCAGCCGTTTGATGCAAACATTCTTCTCGCGTCCAAACCTTGAAAAGAAAACATATGAATAATAACTTTCTTATCGTAATAGATATTACAAATTTTTTACAATTGGAAGTAAATTTACTTTTCTCGTTGTCGTTGTAGCCGGCATTGACGTATTCCCAGATGTTGCAACAGTTTCTTCGACTGAAAAATTTTCTGCTTCGCTACATGGATCAACCTCGTCTCCGCATTGTCTATAGAAAAGAACACAATATACATATATATATAATGATAATTGAAAGAGACACAGACAATTTGATATAAAATTAAGTGAATAAGAAGATAAGATCAATCATAATAATTGATAACTTACTCCTCGGCACGTCGAGAAAGAGCCAGATCTAATTCGGCTGGATGAGTATCCATCATGTGCAGGTACAATTCGTCTAACAATGCTGCTGGTACTGTAAACAACGTCGAAGCATGTTCAAGGAGAGCTCGTACCACGTTTATCACGTCTATTCTCTCTTCTGCTCTCTCTGCTGAAACTTCTGGTCGAGTTTGGCCAGGTTTCACGCAGTGAAGTATATTAGGTGCAAAAACCTACAACAACATATATATTGTATATATATATATGTATGGATGTGTGTAATAATAATTATTATTATTATCTAACTAATATATTATCAAAAAAATGTCTGACTAATAAATACAAAAGTAATGATACTAACAGTAGCTAAATTATTAGTATCCATTTTGTTTCCTGGTATCCATTCGCCAGTTTCATTCTTTTGATCCTCGCTATTTGATGCAACGATACTAAGGAAATGAAGTAATGCCCAAAGTGTCTCGCGATTTGGCGTTGGCAGTAATTGAATAAGATGCTGAAGTGCTTCTTGTTGCAATCGTCTATTCCTAATCTCTGGAAAAAATTATAAGTGCTCGAATGTTACCACAAATGATTGATGATATACATCATCGTGGAAGCGGGAGAGTTTTTTTCAGATTTATCCAGAAATGAAAGAGAGAAAAGCAAATGAACAAAAAAGATGAACAAAAAAATGTTTTTCTTTCTCTTTAAGTATAGAGACAGGGTTCTATCAACACATATCTTTCATAATTTTACAATTATTTCTTTATATTCTTTTTCTTGCATACTATATTATTAAAAACAGTTGAAATGATGGATGACTTTCTTACTTTGAGTATGTACGAAGGCTTGATAGAGATCCCTACAAAGCAGAGGATCAGGCAGGTCTCGAAAAAACTCCTTCAGTAAGGCAGCCACATCGTGAGGACACTGATCAGGACCGATTTTTGTCTCACGACCACAATCGAAATCTTCTCTCAACTGTAATTTTTATAATTCGTCGATTTATCTCTCATTTCTGCTAACATTTCGATTACATTTCTCGATCCTTTGTATTTAACGTTAAATTTATGATATACATAAATATACAATAAATGCAAACATTATCTATAGTGGGATAAAATAAGGGACGGAGGTAACTGGTTATGCATAAATGTTACAAACTAGAACTAACCTGTCTAACTCTTTTTTTCGAAGGTGAAACTCGAAAAATACCCAAGGTACGAAGCCCAGTAGCTTCGAGATGTCTAATGCATTGTCTAACTACCCCTGGTACTGCATCCCATTCGCCTGTTGTTCCTCCCCCGCCACTATCGCTTAATTCGAGGACACCAGAATCACTTCCAGTTAATACTCCTCCACCTTTCGACGGTAATGATTCACAGGAACCACCCTATTGTTGACAAAAATAAAACAAAAGAGATAATCAATCTTTGTATTTTACTTCTATATGAAATTATATTAATATGTATAATATATGAATAATATATATTTATGAATACATAATAATAAATAATAAAATGAATATATTATATGTATATATAAATAATATATATTTGTTATAACGTTTATATCGAAGGATAAGAATAAATGTTGAAGACGAAAACAATGGAAGATATTCACAAAGATAGAACAGAAATAATATACTATTTGAAGGAAAATGGTTGGATTCTAATTAATTCATTGGTTAAAATTAGCGATCTTCTCGATGATCTTGTGTCTATGTGTGTGTGTGTTCTATTTACATCGTCGATCTCTGTGACGTCACGGCATCGGTTCGAGACACACGTGACGTCTTTGTCGACACAATAATTGCATCTGTTCATTCTTCTATTTTCTTCTAGCCTATTCATTACGTAGCCCTATTTTAAAGATGACAAGACAGAATAAAGAATGGACTAGCCATAACTAAAGAATAGTCATCTTCTTTTGATTATTATACCCGTCATGTGCAGTAACCAGGTTAAACATTTACGAGAATTTCTTCGATAGAAGAACATTCCAGTTAATAAATACTAATTAATAATTTTAATCATTAAAAAAAGATAAGATTTTCTATAGATACAAATTTGTCATTATAATCAAAATAATCGATGAAAGAGTAACGTCTTATTAAAATTATTCATGGTAATATATTAATTGTATTAAATGCGACGCCTGTGGATATGCAATCTTTCATACATCGTCGATAATGTTGCTTGCGAGCGCCATCTATCAGTATGAAAATTCCTCTCGGAGTATGTAACCACGATTTTCAGACGCGTTAAATGGAGTTGCATACTCTGAGGGGCAGTTTCATACTGATAGATGACGCTGGCAAGCAATAATACAATATTGTATGGAGTGTTGCATGCATTCAGGCGTATTAATTATAATATCAATTTAATTATTATATATTATGATAATATAAAAAACAAATTGAATATTTATCTTATGAAACATAAGGGACAAGTGTGTGTAAAATATTTTTCAATTATTAAATATAATCATCATTTATGTGTGAATGTCACAATTTTTGGCAAAACATATACGATCGCTCATTCGTGTTTGATCTCGTCATCGTTTTTCTTTCTCTCTCTCTCTCTCTCTCTCTCGTTTTCTCTCTGAAAATTTCGTGAATGCATTCGAACGAAAGAAAATATAGATTAAATGTCGACGCGATGCAGAATTGAACGTGACGTATTTTGTGATCGAAAAATAGATCCGTAGTCGAAGAGCTCGGCAAGTAGCCATCCGATAATCGTCGGACGATTCGTCGTTTGATTCGATGACGAGGAGACGATGATGACGATAAGAATACGATGACGAGATCATTTGGGCGGAGTCGAGACGACTTTGACCGTGGGGCACTTTATATCGTCAATTGCGAACGATCGATTTCCAACGTTTCTCTCCCGTGTATTTCTTTTTTTATCATTACTACGAATCTTTCTTTAAATAGATCTCCTTTCGATCATTGGAATATAATAATAATAATAATAATAATAATAAAAACGATTTACTGCATACGCATAGTGTTTTTTTAGATCATTCAACGAAAATTCTTTGAAGATTTCTTTCATTTTCTCTTGAAAACAATATTACTATATATTTCGCGGAGAAAAAAATGACAAAGCAAATTTTCACGCGACGTTCCTTACTTTTCCTCATTTAAAAAGATCATTCTGGACGATTTCTAAACGTCTAAACCTGTAAGTCTTATATCGGAGCGTGGGTGGATCAAAGACGGTTACGCTACTAGTCGCTAACACTCTCGTCACCGTTACTACAAACCGTATATCCCATTTTATGAAAATAATTACTTTATCTTATCGAGTTAGCTGCTGTTCTCTCTTCGCGAATATCAAATGTTATTTTCTTGCGATTCCCTTGATTTATCTCTGACAATTCGTTGACCCGTACTCCTACTATTATTGCTCTATCATTTTCCTTTCACACAGTTCTATGAATCCCAGTAGTACTATATGAAAAATGACAAGTGATTTTGAAAATCTGCAAACATCTTTTGGCCTACCCTGTAATGGTATATTATATATATTCTTACGTATATCATCTTACTTAAATTTCCAAAAGAATAATATTATTGTCGACAATCAAACAAAGAAAATTCGATCTTACATCTTCAGTTTTCGCTGCAACCGTAGTAGGAGCTTCAATCAGACTGCTAAAACTCGTTCTACTTCCATGTCTACTACTTCTCGTCAAACTACCAACGTCGGCAACTTCCCCAGCAGCGATTCTAGCGATTCTATCGTTCTCAAGACATTGAGAAATTGGTATACCAAAAACTAGACCGCCTGGTGCTGGCTCTAGAAGAAAATAAGAAAAATATTCAAATTAATGAAAGATAAATTTGTTAACAAATATAAACGTTAACACACTAATTGTAAGATAAGAAATATAAATATGAAAATCATTATATCGTATAGAGAGTGTGTTATCTGATCATTATCATCGTTATCTCTCTCTCTCTTGCTCTCTAGATCAGATTATTCTAATAATCTCGATCACTTGGCTCTCCCAAAACGGAGCAAGATCAACGTCGATCTGATCTACGATCGGGCAGCTGCGTTTCTCTCAAATCCACGCGAGTTCGCACTAGTGCATTCATTATTAATTTTTTCTTTACGAGAATATTATATTTTATATTGTGTATTACGATAAAAAGAAATAAACTAAAGAAAAATAATACAAGAAATTTCGTCTACGTCATCATCGTACAATTTCCACATTTCTATCCAGATTAACAACAACAATCACTTCCTGGCGACGTGAGTTCTCGTTGATAATAATTTCACTTGGCCATGAATGTGCTTTACTCCGGCCACTTTATTTTCGGTTCTAAAACCTCACTTCCCCGCCATAGTTGTTATATACTTCACGGAAACGCGTCTTTCGCGACCTTTTTCTTCCAATATAATATTCTTATTTTTCTATTATATTTTATATCAAAATCCTTTCATTTTTTTTTTTGCCAATAATTATTACAAAACCGATGAATTTTATTTTGCAGACGATAGAAACGTGACTTGATCATATACCATCAGAAATCAGAAAACTTGATTATATCAACGTATTGTATATTAAAAAATGATTTTCGAAACGGAATGTTTTCAAATAGAGATTTTTTTTTTTTTGTTATCAAAACTATTAACGTTTTTGATAATCTACTTTGAAGGATGACTAAAAAGAAAAAAAAAAAAATGTTTTGTTAGGTAAAGTTAGACTTTGAAAGGCAGCGAAAAGCTGAAAGGCAACAAACCATGTCTTTATACTGATCCGTTTATAGACTGCAATCTGGGCCACCCCGGCCTCAACTAACCATTCCCTCCCTCTCTCTCTTTCTCTCTCTCTCTCTCTCTCTCTATCTCTTTCATTTTAAGAAACAACAATGGTATACAATCAATTATCACTAAAATTCGCATATTTAAAAATTATAATGAATATTTCTAATATTCATGAAAAATTCTTCTACAAAAACAAACAAATAAAATCGTTGTTCTTGTTTTAACAAACAAAATTATATAAGATCAAACGTTATCGGTTACAACATCATTATACTATAGAGTTTCTTTTACCTTACATAATTTCGTTATAATATTCAATATCATAATACAATTATACTAATTATAACTTATGTTTAACGCGAATGCACATCTGAAAAAATTTTCAAAAAATATAATAATACGTAATGTGTGAAAAATCTAAAAGTAATTGAAAAAAAAATCAAATAAAAATACGTATAGCGGTATGATAATTGATAACAGATTGTTGGCAGACAAATAAGAAAGAATGATTTAAGAAGATAACGGCCTATATGACGAAGTACGTTCGAACGGTTAAAAGTGGTGTTTAAAGGGGCAAGTATCGAGTGAGCGACCTCAACGAGAGAAAGAGAGAGAGAGAGAGAGAGAGTAATGGGGGGGGCGGGGGCGGGGGCGGGGGAGGAGATAGAAAGAGAGACTCCCGATTGACGTCTGGTGTTCCTACGGCACTTCTACCCGACATGAACCGCAAATAAACCTGGTATATGCGGAAATATGCAACGCCACCGAGCACCCCTTGGCTAATTTTAACCAAGCGAAATTGTGTCTCATTCCAGGCTGTGTTCTACCCGTGTGTGTCTTGCACGCTTATTCTAACGTCTCTTCTTCCTTCCTTCCTTCCTTCCTTCTTTCTTTCTTTCTTTTTTTTCTTTCTTTTTTTTCTTTCTTTCTTATACCAGAGATAATAGAAAATAATAGGAAAAAAAAAACTAACAGAAAGATCTTTATCTAGTATATGAAATAATGAATAATTTAATTAGTATAACACATGGAACAAAAGTTACTCGCAAAAATTGAATTAATCTATTATAATATATTAATCTATTTTTTTTGTTTGAAGTTATACTACTTTTGGCGCGCGTTTTGTAAAGTGAATTTAGATGCGACCGAAAAAAATCGACACCACGAAGTTGTCGATATTTATGATGCGCGGGAAAAACAATTTCAAATTTACCGGCATGAAGTAATTCGTAAATATAAATAAATTAGATTGTATATATTAATTAAAACCTTTATCAATGGTGTTTTATTTTATCATATTATCGTATTTTCGCGACATATGTAGAGTATTATATTGTTACGCGAGATAATTGAAGTTATTTTTGAGATTATTTAGGTTATGTTCGTTTTGGTACGCTAAAGAAATATAACTTCTTACGTGTGTACATAAGTACACACATCAGTTATTTTTTTTTTCTAAATTTTCTCTCTAAGCGCTCGTAAATATTAAACTTTTTATTATAATTTAACAATGTTAAATGAAAATAAAGAAATAATTGTGTAACTTAGGTTAAGTTCATGAAAACAATGATTAAATATTTCTTTAAACAATCAGTTGTGTGTATGTATCCGAAAGAAAATCTCTTTAACTGGGTTCTAATTTCGACGATCGTGTGTTTAAAATTTATCAATGAACATTAATGTTTTTCTTGCTATCTCTTCAAAATGCTTGTCATTTTTTAAATAATATATCAAAAAAATTTAATATAAATCTTGGTGAACGACATAAGTAAGAATATCAAGTATCGATTTAAACCAAAGAGATTTTTCTCAAGCATAATATTTCTTTTTGCTTTCTATCTTTCATTCGTTCATTCTTTCTTACTTTCTTTCTTTCTTTCTTTCTTTCTCGAAATATCAAGATATATGGTGTCCGTAATAGTTCCTTCAAAGTATCGAAACGATACGTCCTTCCTTGTAAATGGTTCACGTTCCCGTACAAATAACTCGTATTCTTCGATGGTACTTCGATCAATCTTTATTCGATTGATTTCATTCGTCGCTACACGTTGGTCGCTTGAATTTTCTTTCTTGCAGAAAGAAATCCACGAGGAGATCCCCATAATTTATTCCGAACAAATAGTTTTATTTCTAATGAAAATCTATCGAATAAATCTAAGAGAAATTTTGAATGAATTTTTTCAATGATTTTCCAAATCACACCAAAGATTATACGATTTATTAAATATGAATCTGATAATATGTAGATGTACCTATATATATATATACATAAGACGATTAGAAAGGTTTCTATGAATTCTACGTAAGAATAGATTAATAGAAATTCGATAAAAGTTGATATATCTATCGATCCTATCACATAATCCTACCATTCCCTTAAGATTAAATGGATTATTATGTTCAATCTCGAACGAGATTGCGTAACCAATTATTATCTCTGGTAGATTATATGTACGCATACATAAGACAATGAAATAAGAGTATTTTGTCTCCAATTGTAATTCTAACCAATACGTTTACATTGAAACATATAACTGATATTGGATTTTAATTACAAATTAAACGAATCCGCGATTTTATTTTAAATTTATTTCCTAATTGAACGAAAAATGCATAAATTTATAACTTTTCATCCCACGTATATTACAACTATTACTTTGTTTATCTCTCTTGAGAAGAAAACAAACAACAACAACTAATGAAAAATTTGTCCTATTTAAATATCACGAACGCGAAGCCAAAGATAACATTTGTTCGTACAATTGTTACATGGAATGAAAAAAAAGAAAAAAAAGGTTCCTTTTATTTGTTAGATTTTGTTTCTTTACCTTCAATGCAATCGTAAGACTTCTACCTAGCTAGCTCCCTATTCTTTTTGACCATATTAAAAGAAAGAGAGAGAGAGAGAGAAAACATTTTTCTTTTTCCATTTCACCGACTAACCTTTGTCTTTCTCCTCCTTCCCTTTACTCTCAAAGAATCCTGTCGTGAGTGCCTTCCTCTTGAGCAAATATGCTCGCCTTTTTGGTTTCGTAGCAACCGGCCCACTCCCTAGAGATTCTGAAAAAATTAACAAAAATAAATATATATATATTTTATATAAAAAGAGAACAAGATGGAGAAGAAGATGAAATTGAAATTATATTTCATTCGTTTTACTTAATAAACAGATCTGTTGAAAAGTTTGTTAATTAAATAAATAAATAAATGTACACACAAGAAGAAGAAGAAGAAGAAGAAGAAGGAGGAGAGAGAAAGAGAAAGAGAATACGTTTGAGAAGCGGGTGTTAAAGCAAGTATCTTCGAAAAGCGAGTATAAGTGTCTTTAAATAGCTAAGCGTTTCGCGTTTCGGCCAGACGTCTTGTAACTAAATGGCGCTAGAATGGCTTAAGCGTATACTTCGAAACATTTACGCCAAGGAAGAGAGAAGATTTATTTTCATTCGACGTTACCTCGGAGAAACGCAACACATCGATGCTATTGAAAAAGAGAGAGAGAGAAAGAAAATAGAAAAACACGAGATTAACATCCTAGACGCATAAGTGTACGCCCAAACCCGTGTTACACAGATTTACCATTTGCAACCCACACCAAATGAAATAAAACTTTTAATAAGTTGATCATACAAAAATAATACATTGATTTTTTTTTTATATCATTCAGAAAAATGAATTTCATTGATAAAACAAAATAATTAATTACATCTCGTGTAAATATTGAAAACATTCTTTTTTTCTTCTGAATAACGAAACAGATGAAGAAGAAAGAAAGGAAGTATGGGAAGTATGCGAATTGAAAACAACAAGCTACGCGTTATATACCCGTGTATTTCGTGTGAAATATCGGTTCTTGGGGAAAGAAAAAGAAATAAAGAATACGAACGAGAAGAAAGAAAGTTAAGAAATTTCACGTTGACATCGGAGATAAAGAGGGTACTTCGATGTTAAACTGGATAGGGTTGTCAACGAAAAGAGAGAAAGAGTGGGAGAGAATACGAACCCTTGCACGACCATAAATATGTCAATCATTTGAATATCGCAAAACAACCAAGTCTTGTTTCTAATTATTGTCAATCGAAAAAAAAAACAAGAAATTCTTTTTGTTCTTTCATGCTTTTTCTTCTTATATTTTCTATTCTGTTTCTATTATTTTTTTGGAAAGTAGTAAAAGATTATTCTTATCTTTACCTATTTCATATTTTGCATTATTTTATTCAAAATAAAATGACAACAACGACAAATATTACGACAAAGTTTACTATTATTCCTATAATCGATAATATCGTATTAATATGCATAACACAAGATCTATGGTGTTATCACACTTTTCTGTTTACTTTTCTCTTCCATTGGATGAAAATAAAATAGTTTCGAACAATCTTATTTTTCTTTTCTCGTCTCTTCCTTATTAATAATATAATATATATAAAAGAGAGAAAATGAAGAATAAACAAACAAAAAAATGCATATAATAATATTATCATTAATTTAAAAATGATTTCCTCAGAATTCATAATATATCTAATTAATTATATGAAAAAAGAGAGAGAAAGAAAAATGGCAAAGAGAAATAGCGAAGAAAATTGTTTGTGACCTTGTTTTGTTTTGTTCAAAAGAATAATTAAACAAAAGATATAATACAAGCATAAAGAATAAATAAATTTGTTTAAAAACTCACCGCTCGGGGGTCTTATGTGAACACCTAAATTGAGAGCTTGTAACTTTGCAACGGCAACTCTGCATAAAACTTTTCTTTCTATTTCTGATAAAGAACGCAAAGAAGTATCCTGGAGAGTCACTCGTCGTCCACCTGTGCCAGCCCACGTGCATTTTCCCTAGAAAATATATATATGCATTCTATATAAAAACCCTTTTGATATACATAACTAAAATCAAAAAATAACTCGAAAAGAAAATATTTCAAAATATTTACAAGAACCTTTTTATTAATCATTTTAAACTAACAATGGGATAAACAAATTGACACGCACAGAACACCGATTTTTTTTTATAAATTCTACACAATTGTATGGGTTCATCAAAACGATAAAAGGTTCAAACACTAAGGCCCAATACTTTTTTTAAAAAAGCTTCACGTTTTTATTCTTATAGATTCTAGTTCGTTTTCAGATGGAAAAATAAAAATCTTTTCTTTTACGGTTTAATTAAAGAAAGAAAAAAAGAAATGTGATAAGAAATTAATACTTGGGCGGGTTGAAAAGTTGTGAGCTTAACACAGGGGACAAAAAGGGGTTGAAAAGTTTTAAGTTTAAAAACACGAAGATGAATTGAAAAGTTTCGAACTTTGATGGTTTTTCCACGGCATGTTGTTAAGCTCAAAACTTTTCTGCCCTTTTTTTCCACGTGGTAAATTGAAAACCAGTCAACTCATCGTAGTCGACCTACTTTTTTATTCCTTTCCGGTGTGTGATGAATAAAAAATAATAAATTAATTGATACCTTCTTCTCGAAATTTTGAGAGTTAATCGTTCCAAGGGCCCTTCGAAACTTTTCCTTTTAATAAAAGGTAAGCAAAATTTTGGATAAGAAAGAAATATAGACAAACGTATAATACGGGGAGTGAGAAAAAAAACGACACGTGAAAAAGTTTCTGTAAAATTTCTTAACACGTGAGATATTTTGTCGTTAAAATGTTTCTCACATCAGATCGAAACATTACTCACAAAATGAGTCATTGCCAAAATTCATTTTACATCGGACAATCTATCAAATTATTTCGTTACATTACTGTCGTCGAATTTATATTTATATATGGGTATATTATATATATATGTATAACGTTTCATTGATACAAATACAAAATAATAAAAAATGTGAATTGATGTGTTTTCAAAAATTAGAAATATTATATCGAATACAAATAAATTTCATTAATTCTACTAACACACAAAATTCATACGATAAATAAACTACTATAATTATATATATATATATATATATAATATTTTTTCTAATCGAAACATTTCTCAGATACATACACGCGCGTATATATAAACGAAAATTATATCTTATAATAATATTTTAATCGCATGCGCGCGTGTATTTGAGATGAATCTAAAAATTGATTTTATGTCTAAATGATAAATCCTGGAATAAGTAATAATCGAATAACACTATAGGTGTATCAAGGACGTAGCAAATAAGTAAAGAAACGATGGGGATAGCGCACTTATAGTAATAGTAATAATAGTAGTGTTAGTATTAGTGTTAGTAGTAGTAGTAGTAGTAGTAATGGTAGCAGAGGTTAAGTATAGTTTATACACATCGCCGTTGGCTGACTATTTCGAGCGGCGCCGACAAAATTCCGAGGCCCTAAATTGGTTATCACGCTAACCGCTTAACAAGATCGTCTGCGGCAAGGTCAACCTTCTTTTCTTTTTTTTTTTTTTTTCCTATTTGATACATTACACCGTTTACTTGCTCGTGAAAAATAAAAAAGAAAAAGGAAGAAAAAATCGGATGATATGTAAACGTGCCACCAATATAACAGAAAAATGTTTTTTGATAAATGTCCTGTCTGATAAGAATTCGAATGTCCTATTTTTCTGCGAATGATTTATAATCCGTAGATATATATAGAAGAAAGAAAGAAATTTTTCTATATAAGTTATTCTAATATTTTATCAATTTATTCTTGAAACACTTGCACGCGCACACACATACGTTTCATCATTTATTTCCTATAAATTGGTATATGCAAATGTGATACATTGATTTGATAGATTGTAGAACGATTCGTAGGATTTATTTCATATAGTAGATTGTTAATAACGTTAGATTATTCATCGTTTATCTTTTAGATAAAATAAAAAGCTGAAAAAATGATTAATCTGTTTGACAGTTGTTAGAATCTAAAGATATACACACAAAAAAAAGAAGTAGAACTTAATTTTACTAAGTTGGACGTTTCGTCCCTTTATTGGGACTTCTTCAGCAACTTAATATTTACAGTTCAGCGTCTTTTTTCTTTAATTAGACATATATTTTTATTTTTATTTTTAATATTCGAACACACAAAACATCTACACTTCGTTAAGTATTAATCCGTTGTAATTTTATTTTTGGACGAGAGAAACAACTGATGATTAGATATACACAAATTTCGTAGGATAATATTAATGAAAAAAACAAAAAAGAACTCATTGATTGATAGGAATGAAAACTGACCTGGGGTGTCCAGATGGACGGTTGATTCGATGCCCTCGAAGTACTTTTACTCCTGGACCGCCAAATTTTTTTAGCGACCAACCTGCTACCGTGATGTACCACACTGCTTGAAGATTTGCTCTTCTGCATCGCTGTGCCACCTGAAGAATTTTTCGACGAAGATGTGAGTGCAGGCGAACCCGGTGCCGAATGTGGTTTATCCTTGTGAGTATTGGAACCATGAAGGAGATGGGAAAGAAAGGATTGATGATGATGATGATGTTGTTTAGGAGTTAGGGGTTCTTCCGAACCAAGGCCAGCATCAATGCTGCTACGCGAACTTGCATTTCTACTTGCTGGCGAGGTCGTATCACCGTCCGAAAGATTTTCAGATGGATTTTCGATGGATGACATTTCACGATAATTAACAACCCAATCTTCTGAAGTCTGGCAACCTTTGTTATTGCCATCGTCGTCACCTGGCTTTGTAATTTCTCCTTTAGCCCTGATATTACGAAGATTTCTATCATAATTAACGCGTTTGAACCTATCAACTTTATCAGCATCCATAGATTTTTTCCTAGCCATCCTGAGATACCTTTTAATGGTATCGCTAACCGAAGGTGACACGTCATCGTTGTCAACGCTACTTCGTCTACGAGCACTTGCTTTTCCTATACTCGTTTCACTTTTATTATTATCTTCCTTTTCTCTCTCGAGAATTATAGCATCCAAAACATCCCGGGGAACCGGATCAGTTTGCACGCCATCATCCAATGGTCCACGATCGATACTAGGTTCTTGAACAGCTATCAAAGGAGGTGGAGAAATAGGATCACGTTTGTTCGAGTACCAATCTTCTTCGTTTTCTTTACCCGTATTTCGAGTTCTCTGATGAGCCCACCATCTGCTAGATGGTGAAGTGTAAGCACCGGTTGCCCTTGGTCCTCTGAACCCTCTGGTACATCTCAAATCGAAATAAAGCTTTTCCAAAAGCTTACGATCGGTTAAAATATCCGATATTACTCGTTCCCTAGTTGGTGACTTGCTGTAATAACGACTGAGTGTCTCCATCAAAGATTTATGAACGTAATCACTTTGATATGGTTGATTTAGGGATGATTTAGGTAAATTGTCTCTGTTAATCGACATAGTCTCGTTATTACCAATTATATCATCTCTTTTCGCTTGTGCTACGATCAAATCCAAATGTTGTTGCAACTTATCGATCAAATTCTGATAATCAAAATGTTCTTTACCCTCTATATGATCGATCACGGTAGTTCTATCGAAAGTTTTGGCCGTATCACCGATATCCCCTTGCATGTTCAGGTACTTTTGCAACATATCAGCTAAAACTTTAACATCCGCGTCTTCCTTAGGCGTCCTCCTACGATTAAATACTGGACTGGAAGGTGCGCTACCGCAACTGTCGGATGCCAAAAAAAAATCTCTCTTAGCTTTGGCCAAATCAAATTTGCCAACGGTGGTAGGCTGAAGGACGAATCCTTTAGAAAGATTCCTAATTTCGTCAGCTTCGTCAGCCGAGCTAGCTTTGGCCCTACAACTGCCACCCTTGACACGTCTACGTCGTCTTTGTGAACGAAAACCTAATGTACCGGGATAAGATGATTTCCTCCATAATAAAAAACGGGGTTCCTTTTGACAAACTTCTTGAAAATATTGTTCGATTTTGGGTATATCCTCGGTACGATTGTGAACACCGTCGGGTATCAAACGTCTTCCAGCATCAGCCATATACCTCCATGTTTTCCTAGTCAATAACCATCTCTCTTTGGATGGTTTACTTGAACGTTTAGTTCTACGTTCCTTAGAACCCGGTGGTGTACCATGCAAAGAATTTCCGGCCTCCATACTGTCGCGACGCGAGCGTCTCCTACCGCCAGGACGCTCGGCCATCGTCGCGTCAGGTCCGGTATCCTTTTTCGCAACGCGAACCACTTTCGCGAATATCTTTTATCAATTCGAATCAGATATAAGATCAAGACGATCAATTTCCAATCGTCTAACGGATCCACGTTATTATTATTTTTTTTATGCTAAATCATTGCAACGCACGACACTAAAAACAAATTTCAATTTTACGACCGAAAAAAATAATAATCACTCGTTGACACGTTCCGTCGTTTCACTCTTGTTTCCACTTAAAAACTAAAACGATTATTACAACCTATCGAACTTTTCACAACAACGATAAGTAAGTCCTTTTTATTATACTTTTTTTCTAACAACGAGAGTTGAACTTATCGACGAACGTAGTAGTATGATCGATCGTCGGAATACGGAATGATACATTTCAAATAAAATACATCACCACCATGACGAAATTATAAACGAAATTAATAGACAAAGAATAATAATAATAATAATAATAATAATAATAATAATAATAATAATAACATTCGATCAGGATAACATGTTTTAAATTTCTCAATTATTTTCAACGTAAATATTTCCTCTCAAATATATAATATTACTTCGGTCTATTTAACGTCGCTCGACCCAAATTTAACTTTTTATCGTTGTGAGAAAATCGCGAGTATCTTGACCTGGAATCACACTCAACACAAATCCCCCAACAAAAGATTTATCTAATTCGTTAAAGGGGCAATTCCATTGATATATCTTTTGTTTTCTAAGGACGAAAATTCTTTAGGTTTCTCGATAAAGAATTGGAAAATGAAATTTGTGGTAAGAAACGAAGTTAAGAGAATCGCGAGCCGGCAAGGTGGAAGCTGCCCAAGGTACGCGACTACTGTTCCTCAGGGCGTCGCGACGTTCGTGGACGCTCCGTGTCTAAAAACGTATCTGGCCGGCCCTCTTTGCTCTCTTCCTCCACCAACTCTCGCGCAATAAAACGAACGAGAGTGAGAGTGAGACAGCAAGAGAAAGAAAGAGTGAGAGAGAAAGAGAAAGAGAGAGACCAACTGAGAGAAAGAGAACAAGCTAGTCGAAAAAGAGGTAGGGGGATGCAAATACGACGGCTGATGAAGCAGACCGAGGAAGAGGCTTCTTGAGTGGCTAGAGTAGTCTAGAAAAACCTGGGACGGACACGGTAGACTAACCGGAGATGATGCCGTCTGTAGTTGTCATCATCCTTTGGCAAAAATACACATGATGTCGCCTTTCTATCGATGATTCGACATCCATCAGATATTTTATAATTCAGTGTTCTGTTCTATCCGATTATTCCAACTAACATTTTTGGATACTTCATATATACCTATCGAAATGGTGAATACGAGAATACATAATGATTATAATCTCACGTTGATTATTTCGCATACGAAAAAGAATCTGATTTATTCTGTGTGCCAAAATATCCAAACAGAGTCATTCATAATCAATGCATTACTCTATTAAGGACACCTAATAGAGTGTTTAAAGAAGATCGTAGCTGTGGGCAAAGAAGTTGTCATCGGTTGCCAAATAACATGGCAAGTTTTACCAAGACTGGACCACATCTAAGATAGTATACTCTATCATTGTCAAACTAATATTGAGAGAAGAATCAGTCTTCGTTTGATATTCAATAAACTCTTTTTTTTCTCTCTCTCACTCTTTTCTGAACATCTCTTTTCATAAATTATTTCTAAAGAAACATTGTGATATTTTAAATTCATTATGTAAATTTATGAGCTAGGAAAATTACCTGATCGTCATTGGTTAATCGAAAAAAGTGTTGATTTCAATTTCTCTACCTATGATTATAATATGAGACAAAATATATACTTTTGATCTTGACATTGCATATTAAGTGAAAAGAGAAAAGTGGACACCTGCAGTGACGTTTCATTAACTTGGAATAAAAACAATGAGAGAGAAAGAGAGAACAGAAAAAAAATAGAAGAGTCCTATCCAATATTGAGTTGGTGCGTTGCTGCTTTTAACTCTTCAGTCATTTTTTTTTTGTTCTTTTTTTTTTTTATAAAAAGGAACATCAAAGGTGATGCAAAATTTATGTTTACTCAAACGTCAACGTAAAAAGAATAACTCTCTGCATATACCACCTGAAAAACAACAACTAATTCATCACTCGACAGTTTTAATCTACAACTTTGTTCTTTTTTTTCTTTTCTTTTCTTTCTTTCCTTTCTTTTCTAATTTTCTTTTTTTTTTACGTATAGCAGAAAGAAAAAACCATACGCACACAAGTCTATAAATCTTTTCAAATGAGATACAACGTGTTTTTAATGTTCACGTAATAAACTCAACACGTGTTCCTCGTATCAAAATCTACAGTTCAACTGTTAAGTTTTACCTAATTTATTTGTGTGCGTGCGTGCGTGCGTGCGCTTACGTTTCCTATTTTAAATGTGGGACACATTTCTCGAAGCAATCCTAATGACGTGGAACCATAAAAAATAATCATGGCGAAAGATTACCCAATACATTACCAGGGAAAAACTATTTTCAGAATTCCATTCTTTGATGCAACATTATATCGGATCACTATGTTAATCTCTTATCATAGTAAATATTTTACTTTTTTTTTTTTTTTAATCTCATCTCGAACCAATGATTAATTGACTTAATTAGATGAAATAATTCATGCACAAATTGTCAACTGTCTTTGAATAGAATGAACTTGATCGCATGATTCAATACGGAGAAGTTAAGGTAGCACTGGGCTCTAGATTATTCAGATGCCAATGAACCGGAACACGTCCATTATTGGAATGCCGCCTATCTGGAATAGATATCAGCCGAAATAGCACAAACAGGTCATAACCCCTTAACAATGCCACCTAAATCTAGCCTTGTTCGATAAAGATTCCACTCTATATTGGCTTGACCTAAAGTAACCTTTTCCAAGATTCAAATATATCGAGTTTATTAGAGATTTAATCTTAGATAATTTTAATTTTCAATCGAAAAGATTTTAGAACGTCGAGTTTAATTTCACAATTGCATTAAAATCTTAAATTCGACATTATTTCATGAAATTATTCTTTTTGGAATAATTTTATTTGATTATTTTTCATTTGATCATTTTATTATAGAAATTCATTGAAAAGAAAAAAAAAAATGATTATATTTCCAGATATATATACGCATTTAGAATATTCCAAGGAGCTTTAAAATATCGAGACTAAACGATCTAAAGAATGTAAAAGAAACTATCATGTTATAAACGATACGAAAATCGCATTCTGGAATACACGAGTACTATAAATACAAGAAACTGCAGTCTCTACTAGTATCCACTTTTAATTCTCGATGATGGATTTAGGTAGACTAAAAACGTGCCGAGTTGTCATCGTACGAGATTTAACGATCGATTGACCGACGAACGTACTTACTTACGTATGTACAAATATTTTCTTAATAACCCTGACAGTCGCCTAGTCACGTATCATCACTTCCACTTAAATATTTCCGATTCAATTCTAATATATGAATAATAAGTAATAAGAGAAAACCTTTTTTTATTTCATTCTACAAGGTGATCCAACAAATTTGTCAATAATATTCAAAATCGATTGTTCATTTTCAAGGTCTTATAAAAATTGAGAAATTGTATGAGGTATTTTGATAATTTCAAAACTTAAATCAACTTCAAACGTCTCGAAACGATGTAATTGATTTTCAAAATTTGGCTACGAATTTTTATTCCCAGCCTGTGTATTTCCATTTAATTTATTTTAAGAAAGAACCCTAATCGTTTCTCTCTCTCTCTCTCTCTATCTATTTATCTATCTTTACTATAGATTAATATTAATCTTAATTCATAATTATTCATATGGATTAAAATACATCGTTATTCTACAAAAGCTCGAATATCAATGCAGGCTCACAATTTATTGATTTTGTAAATGAATATTCCAAAATGAATATACCCCTTTAGTTAAATATCTATATTTTCTATTTCATTCATGGGGATGAAGAAGAAAAGAAAAAATTATGAAAATTGTATTGAAATATCAGTATAAAGCTAAAAACTTACCCTTACGTGTAAAAAACAATAAAACGTTTTCGAATATAGCAATACAAAAAGTTATTATAACAGGACAAAATCCTAATTAAAAAAAAAAGAATTATTAAAATATAAATTAAAGAGATAGATCTTTATAATATAAAATACATATTATATATATACATATATCACTTTATATATATATATATATACATATGTTATTAAAGTGACAAATCATCCACGTGAACAAATAATCAATAGAAATAAACAATAGTCTAGAAATGTGTGTTTCAAAGTGTTTTCTGTTATTAAGTGTCGGTGAAGATAAACAAATCGTTATAAATGATCTAACTTACGTAATATTTGTCGAATAATACTATCGATAGAAAGTTAAATAGATCGATCTATCGTGTATTCGATCTGACGCGTGTCTGGCTGTCGAACGATATCAAAATCCATAGTGTTCGACTCATAGTCAGTGTCATCGATTGATCCTCTCTCTCTCGCTATTTTCGAAACGAAGGCAAAGCCACGAGAACCCTATTCAAAATAAGATTTCGTGCATCAACACGCGAAAGAGGGAGAGAGAGAGGGAGAGAGATGGAACATAGCAAAATAAGCGTCAAGAATGTTGTCACGCGATCGCAACCTCGTGATTATTGTATCAACGTGATCCTTTACCGAATTTTCATTCCACTTCGATTCTTTCTCTTTTCTTTTCTTTTTTTTTTTTACTCCTTTCAAATTTATGATCCAATAGAAAGAAGAACAAAATAAATACATTTTTTTTATCAATATAAATCTCTACCCCCACGGTGTATAACTATTATTTTTATTTGAATTCAAATGAAATGTTTTATGACACGATTTTGAAATAAAACATGTTAATATTAATTTTATTGTTTGATCAAATATTTATTTAATTTACAATTCAAACGGTTTCATCTCGAGACGTATATTAAAATAATAATTATTAGAATATTTAATTATTACTTTTATTATTTTGTCTTTTCTTTGAACGTAAGCGAACAAGAAAAATAGCAAGGGGGAAAAGAAGGAAAAAAAGGTTGCCTTTAATGAAGAATTCTAGATTTTTGTTAATCTTCTAAAGTTTTTCTAATAATCAGGGGTCTCCGTTCGAAAGATCTGACGTAACGACGGCCGTCTGTTTACAGCGTCAGAGCGTTAAAAAAGTGTATATACAGAGCAAAATCCGAACCAGGATAATATTTATAGTGGCGAGCGAGTAAAAAGTACGCCGCCAGAATAAATACACACGAATCGACATTAAGAGAGACAGAAAGAGAGACAGAAAGAGAGAGAGAGAGAGAAAGAGAGAGTTGAATTTCTCCCATCCTTATAATCATCGTGTTTTGAACAATTTCTTCTTCACCATTCTCTCGGTAATAATAAAAAAATAAAATAAATTGATATGTTCACATTAATTTTAAATTCGATCGAATAAATCGTCCTTAAAAATTAAATTTTTTTATGAGATCAATCAATATAATCCTAGCAATCGAACAATTAGCAATTTGAATTAAATCTAAACAACTATTGTACTACTATATATAGATATAGCATCTATTTAAATGAATGTTATCAATTCGTATTTAACAAAAAAATTAACATATACATATTGTTAATATTGCAATCGGAAATATAAGTATAATTCTTCGAAGGAATATGTATACGCACGTGTGAAAGAAAGAAAAAGAAAAAGATAAACTATAGGACGCGGAAGGACGGTAAACGAAGTGAGAATAATTCGTCCCAGTAGCGCGTTTTAATCCGTACCGCCATACGAATCTATTTTTCGCCGGACAATCGCGCCAGAAATACCGGGTTGGCCCCCCTTCGCGTTAATTTTGTTCTGGTGCTCACATGATCGCCACCAGTTGTGCCTCTCGTACCTTAAGATTTGAGAAAAAATTTGACACGCCATCATTCTTCCTTCTACCCCATCTATTATATCATTATTATTATTATTATTATTATTCTTTATCATTCGTTATTCGAACAACTCATTTTAATTAAATTATTTCAAACTAACCAATTCTCTTTTCTCGTAACATTGTTTATATAATATTTGATTTATATAAGAATTATAACAATTTATAAAGATAAATAATTGTTAACCATTTGAAATTCCTTAATTTGATTTTATTTTGTGTGATTATAAAAAAAAAGAAAAAAAGGCGCGTTTGTTCAAATTCAAATGAAAACCACGTGACCCGCGAAGTACACGATCGAGATCGATATTTGAACGATAAATATCGATTTTCTACTAGGATATATAGCATACGATATAACACAGACCCATCAGAGATTAGAACGCGTCTCAGTTGGTCCTCACTTCGGTTGTATTATAAAATGCGCGAATTATTTTTAGCAGGGTACAAAAATATCGCAAGGTCGCCGCACGCGCCCGTGCTCCACCCGTCCGTGCTGTTTTATGAGAATGAGAATGAAAGAGAAAGAGAAAGAGAGATAGATATATAAAGGAAACTTTAATTCGATGGATTTTCGTATTTTCAAATATATCCACTAGAGTCGCTATCGGCTGGACAAAATACTTATTGATTCTTCCAAATGACGCTAGATGGCAGATATGTCAACAATTTTTATTAATACAAAATTGCATAAATAAAATAAACTAAACATTGTTTAAATATTATAAATAACAATTAGCAAAATTATAAACGATCTATGTTTAAATTGATCTGACTTAAATATCTGATAAATAATGAAAAATTTGTAATCGTTGTTAGAACTTTCTCATTTGAAAATAAATCACTAGTAACTCGAATGATAACAATGACAAATCCAGTCGATAAATTTTAGTCGTTAACTTCAGTCGATAATTCCAGTTGATAAGATGTAACGTTACAGAAAAATTCATTAGAGATTAACATTGTCGAATTTAAAACTCGATAGATAAAGAATAATTTGCAAATGAAAAAACTAAAAAATGTATAAGAAATATAATATATTAAATTAAAATATCGAGATGCTGGTATGCCATAAATAATTTTAAATATTATATTTACCAAAGTTTTCATACAACAAACGTTAAATCGTATGTGATGAATTTCTATACTCGTGTTATATAAAACTGTATTACTTTTTACACGAATAATAAGATGATAACGATTAAATAAAAAGTTTCAATCGTATTACTCGATCAATTCATTTTATTCCTAATAAATTTGCTTGCTGCCAAAGAAATGGATAGTGTTTATTTATGGATTATATATGGTGTGTAGCTTATATCCCAGACGGAAGAAGAAGAACTTTTGTGATTTAACATGCGAATGGATGATGATCTTTGCCAAAGTTTACGTCGGCGACAGTGAATGTGGGTGTACGTCGATCACCTAACTTTTAACGCACGTTTCCCGATAGATCATTAACGTTTATTCCGCTCGTTAAAACAACAAAATCTTCGAAATTAATGCGAATTAATTTCAATTTCTTTAATACAACAAAATGGGGTCGATAAAACAGAACAATATGAAGAGACTTTAACGCCCGCTTAAGAACAATTTCTAATCATATAAATAGAAGAAAAGTTTTAAAACGTTCGAACGACAGATAATATGAGTATCGTATGATTTGCATATAAGATCAAAGATTACTTATATCGTAATTATTTCCTTTTTTTTTTACACGATCTTTTAAATGAAATATAATTTCTAGTTAGAGTAGGAATAATTTTAGTGATGATGACGTATATTTAAAGAAAAATATGTAACTAGATTCAAGAAATTTTCCTTGACATATGCTCTTACAAAAAAAAAGAGAAATAGAGATAGATATAGAAAAGATACTATAGTTTTCTCTTATAGTTAATCCTTTCTAACTCTACGAATCTTTCTCTCTCTTTCTCTCCCACCCACACCTTTGCTCGAACTAAAGACGAGTAACGCTAGCAGTGACAGACGCAGTAACTTGGAAATGATCCAGAAAACCGATCTTCGTGGGTGTAAAAATGGATCGAACGAACGATCCGTCAAGATACGACTTAAGGGTTTTTCTATACGACTTACTGCACCCATACAGGTGGTTGTTCATTATAGTAATTCATAAACTAACAATAAGTTAAAAAGATAGACAGATAGATAAAGAAAAAAATGATAGTTAACAAGAGTTATAAAATATCAACCCTATCAAGACATTTATTAAAGTTACTTAACAAGATATTACAAATGAACATTTCTGAACCTGTTTGATAGGACAGATACAAATACTCGCAATATACTTGCTCTCTCTCTCTCTCTCTCTTTCTAACTCTCTCGTGAGTAATTTTATTTTTAGTTCTAAATAACTATAATCGTAATAGCTCTGTTTCCCCTCGCCTCTTGACTAAAATTAGAATAGCAGTAGGACTCTCAATAAAGTAGTCTTGACGTGCTATTTACCTACATACTCTCGTAATACGTGATAGTATTAGAAAAGAGAACTCGTTATCGGTCAAACCTAATTCTCTTTTTTTTTCCTCCCTCTTTATCTTAATTTTTTAATAAATTATTCATCATTTTATATATACTTTAATCAGAGAATTTCAATTAAATTCTACAATAAATTCGAAATGTTAATTGTATTAATCTCTAATCAATTATTACATAATTATATCAAGAGAAATAAATTGTTGAAATGTTAAACGTAATGTCAAATTAGAAAATGAATATTGTTGGTGATAGAATAGGCCTTCTGATATATAACTAAAAATCATGGTATATGGTATATGTAGGCGTATTTAGACGTATAAACGATCTCTCGGGTGGCAAGTCGATGGATTATCGAACGTGTCAGTCTTCCTGACATACTCAAGACGAACTGGGAAAATCCCTCTGACGAAACGGTTTTAAATATACTATACGAGACTCCACCCACCTTGATCACTGTCCGACTGTCGATCACGTTTCAATCGGACACACGTTTCGGAAGAGAACTTTATCCAATAAAATACATATCTTTTTTTCGATGATATATTTTTCCATTTCCTCCTTCATCATTATTTTCTTTATTTCTTTCTTCGAAACGTTGACATTTTTTGTGTTACCATTTCCTTTTTTTTTTTCATCCAAAAATTGATTAAAGATGATACAACCATCGTGTCTTTTGATTATATCGATTAAAAAAGGACTGGGATAGTTCTGATAGGACAATCTTGGTGTATCAAGGATCGGTTACATCAATATAATTGATTAAACGAAATAATGGGTGTAATACAATTTATCATTAATTATTAAAATGAGTTTGATTTATATCTGATTAAAATGATAAGGAACGTGATGACATAAGACTGTTGGTGAATATATTTATTATATTATACGTTTAAATTCTTCTTACGTATTAAATAAATAATAGGCCAAACATATTCTTAGCTTACTTTAAATAACAATTATTCTTGTTTACTTGTTAAATCAAAAAATGAATAATTGTTATTTATTGTCACCTGAAAATTTTGATCTCATTTTGTAAAACTTAATATAAGATCAAGATTTATAACGTATGTAAGTTAACGTTTGAAGAAATTCAGCAGATAGAAGAAAGAAAAAACGTTTGAATCGACAAATTTCTACGGTACATATTATATTTCTTCAGTCACACACATTGTCTTTTTGACTTCCTAGTAATTGTCTTTTTCTTTTAAAAGTGTGACAAATATAAACGTTGTTGGTCAAATGATAAACTCTAACGGAATTAGCATAGTAAATTGTGTAAAAAGAAAAGGAGAACGGTTTAAAAAACTCAAGGTTAGAAAGAGAAATAGAATAAGAATAATAAGAAGAAGAAAACTTTCGCACGTTGACGAACGATAAGAATAGAAATTTCGCAAGGCGAATCTTGATATACATATAGATATGTTTTTGGCTAACGTTGTAAACGCATAACACCGGCTGAATTGAAAAGTTTCACTTCAACGTTTTTCGAAACTAATATCATCTCACCCACGTTCCTCGATCATTTTTCCATTATGCGATATATTATTATTGCAAAAAAAAAAATTATAATGAAAAGAAAAAAATGATCATTCCAAATTTTATTTTATTTTATTTTTTTTGTTTATCAGAAAAACTTGGCCAATTCATTTTAAATATATATTACGTATATATTTATATATGAATATAATAATTGCTCACCTATAATATGGTGGTACTTTTCGACGAACTGTGCAGTACTTTGAATTCCCATGAGTGCTAACTCTAAATTGGTGATGTATAAGTTAGTCGAATATTGTAGATCGTTTTCGACAAAACTAACAACACCTGACATTTGCTTTCCTTTTTCACATAGTTTACCTCTCGCACGATTGTCTTCTGATCACTATTATACACTCATTTCGTACGTATACGTATATATATATATATATATATGTGTAAATAAACGTATAAGAATAAAGGATGTGAATCCTCGTTCAAAAAGAAACGCGCATAAAAGTTTTACTACTCGTAGTTGACCACGTGCCGATTCTCATCACTTGTATCTTCCTTTTTCCCACCCCTTTTCTCGCCCCTTAAGTACACGTGTGTGTGTATATATATATACGTGCTCGCGTATCTCTTTTTCTTCCCCGTTCAAACACTATTCAAAAAATCTTTCTAATTTTCATATTTATTCGATGATTATTACTTCCAATTCTAACACTTTGATGTTCTATTCCAGTATTCCTTCTATTCCAATTTAACACTTCGACGACTTCTTTCTGAAAATAAAATCATTTTTCTATTATATAAATACAAAGAGTCTTAAAAGACATAATTAAAAATGATATAAAGGAAAATCAAATCAAATCAAATAAAATCGTGACAGTAGTGTTACAAAAAAGGAAAAGAAAAAAAAGAATTCTAGATAAATATTATCTTTAAAGTTCATTAACGAGCTTGAAACGTGCGAAAAATGACGTTAATACAGAAAACATACACATGCACGTGCATGATCATCAAATTTCCCTCTCTCTCTCTCTCTTGTTTCCTTCAACTATGACAAATTTAGAGTGAGTAATAAAGCGCCAGTGTTACACGTGATTCTCCAAATTCATATTTCACAACACAAAAGAAATTAATTAAGAGAAAAATCATTTCAATTTTATATCCACAAATATTACATTTACCTTCTATCATTGTCGATGATATTCTTAAAACACTTGAAAATAATAAATCAATATAATCCATTGATCTTAATACACGATTAGATCACTGAATGAAATTATACAGATAATAACACACATGACATATAATATAATCAACAAAGAACATGATATATCAGATTTTATATCAATTCTTCATTTCAGATTTCAATCCTTATATCCGATAAGGTCACTCAATCGAAAAAACTATAATAACAAATTAATTGTATAATAATAATATCGATCGCGAACACGTGTCTGTCTCTTTTCAAAGCTTTCTTATTTTATTTTAATTTGTTTAGTTTTGTTAAAACTTTGACACTAAATCCCGAAGTTTCACATTAACTAAAATCACTATAGAAAATGAGATCGATCATGCAGATCGAAATACACACGGTCGAGAGAGGTTTGATTTTAAAGTACGGTTGTTGCGAGCACGGTGCACGATCAACGACTGCTGAGATAGAGAACGTGCATAAAACGCTTTGGGGCCGATACAGAAAGAGAGAAAGAGAGAGAGAGAGAGAGGGAAAGAGAGAGAGAGAGAGAGAGACAGAGGAACCATTGGCAAAGCACTGGGACTAACTCTCGATGCTTATTTTAAAACCTCTGTCCTTCCAAGCTTCGCGACACACGCCTAACTAAATTCGCCCTCCCCCTCATGCTCCTCCTTCTCCTCCTCCTTCTACTCCTCCTACTTATACCCCATCCTCACCTTTATGCTTTATCATCGATCATTTTTTCAAGAGTTATATATCGACCCCCTTATACCCCTACATTACCCTACACAAACATTTACTTACGTTAAATTATTCTTAATTAAATACCCCTAATCCTTCGATTTTGTATCAATCGTATATTTGAAATTGAAATTATAATATCATTATTATATTTTTGTATTATTGTATGTATTAATATGTTTATTTTTTTTTTATTGGAAAAAAGGATTACGTTTAATCGTTTATACAATAATATTTTTGCTAATGAATAACAAGATTAATTGTATAATTAAGAGATTATTTTTTTATTGATAAAATAGCATTTCAAATTGATAAGTAAATATATGGATATACATTTGTATTGAATTGTATTGTAAATTTATAAACGAGATTCCGTGCTAATGATGAGTCAACAATGACGATATTTTCTTCTCGATCTCGGCTCGGAAATGAAATTACATCGAATTTTCCAATGGTAAGCAATAAACGCGTTGAGTCTATTAAATTTCTCACTGGAACTTCGGCGAAATTCAAATGCGTCTTTACAGACGAGGACAGGCCTATGACTGAGAGAGAAAGATACCATACGAACGATGTCCCTCGACTTTTCTTCTTCTTTCACAAGAATCCAAGTTAATAAGGAAAATGTTTCAGTGAGAAAGTGTGAGAAAACTTGTATAACACAGCTCTATACCAGAAAATAATTTCCTCGAAAGAGACTAAAGTTGGCTAATTCAGTATATTACCGAGTATCAAGTGCCTAGTCAAAGATAAAGACAAAAAAAATGAAACAAATGTATAAGTATACAATTTTGTTCAAACATCAAGAGCAATTCCCATTTGAGATTCAAAGAAATTCACCAAGTTCTGTCTATTCCAAATACAAATTTCTAAAGAAAATTCATAGAAATGTTTTGACAATTCATAAAATACTAAGAGAAGAGAAGGATTACTCTATGAATTTAATTCTATAAATTCATTTAAGTTTCCAGACAATTTATCATCTAATTTAATATATAGAATTTCTTCCCGTATTAAAAAGATAATCATAAGATTCTATTTAAAACTGTTGAAACAATTTCATTATAATATATATATACAAATTCATAAATAATAAATAAATAATTTCATATATAAATCCGTAGAAATGATCTATAGAAAATTTCATCAAATATTCGTGATAAATATTTTACAATTCGTTCTGTAAAATCTTTTCTCATTTATCTCAAAAAAAAAAATACCCCTGAACAATATCATATATTAAATTTTATAATAATTAATTAATTAAAAGCCAATAAAATACAATTTTATTAAATGACAATTAATAAAAATATGTAATTAATAAAAAAAAACGATTAGTTTATAAATAATTAATAAAATTTAGAAAATAAATCTCTCGCAAGCGTTTATATGAAAGATCCACTTTTTAAATTTGATAACAAATGAATATAGTAGGAAACGATGAAAGAAAAAAGAACTTCATTTGGTGAACGAACGATAATAATTGATAATCGATCTAAAATCGTTATAAAATATTATTAAAAGGAATAATATATTGTAACGAGACATGCGTTGAATTTGCACTGAGCTGTAATTGTGTCTCGCGTGTTTACATCTCGGAGAAAAAAGGAAACATACGTATAGAAGTAGGGATAAACATAGTTTGGCTTTGAAAAGATCGATGACGATTGTTTACCAACGTTCTTTTCGTTCTTAATCTTGCAAAGATTAGACTTAATATTAACACCTCTCCTCAAACGAATTTATTCTTTTATCAAATAGATCTGTGTTTTTTTCAATATTTTTATTATAATATAACGCAATTAATAGACAACAGAAGAATTAACGAACGTTTACCAATATTTAATATTTCATTTTGTATTTTTGAAACTAATCGAATTAATAACAATATAATTTCTCGAACGAATTTATTTTTCTGTAAGATCAAATTTATTCAATTTTTTGTTATACATATTTTTGTACTAAAATTTCATCGAAAAAACATTCACTGTGTTAAAAAATATCTTTTCCCCAACGTCTTTCCAAGAAATCAACAAATGATCGATTTTTTATATACTTTGTTGTTTAAAAAACTTGATCGATAGACGAGCAACAATTTTTTACAAAATTTCCTACTTAATATTTTAACCAATTTTTATATTGATTCATTATTTTTTCATTATTTAACAAATTTCTTCGTATCACAAGAGAAGAAGATCTTCTTTTAACAAATTTTTATTATAATTATATCAATAATTTGGATTAATATTTAAAACAATTTTTAATAATCTAATCGTTATTTTGTTATCATTTAAGAACTGTTTGTATTATTTTTGTTCACTTGTTTCATTTTGAATCAGATAAAAAGTAAAATTTGATTTAAATTATCTTGTTGTGTCTGCGAAGCTAATCAATATTTGTCAATTTAAATAAACCACTGTACGTATAACAATATTAATAATTAAAATGAAGATAAAAACTTATATAAACTTATACTTCTTAATATTATATTACGTAGGTATTAATTTTTGACATGACATTAATTATTGACTTTTTAATTATCTACCCTCTTTAGCGTCTCCTAAATGTACGCAAAAGAAAAAATGGTCTCCGGACAAAGAGAATTTAAACAACGCAGGATTAGAGCAATAACGATTGTTCTTCGTAACAACGAATGTTAAATCTTAATGAATCCCCTTTGTCAGACATTTCTGTCGTCGTGAAACATCCCGTTGCCCGGTTCCTTCTTTTCTTTTTTGGTCTTTTTTACATCACGATTTGAGTCAGCACTTAGATTATATGGTATATGAAACCCACAAGAGCTTTCAAAAAGAAGAAAGAACGCGAAACGTGTACATTAACATTGTAGTTGTGTGTTTTGCTTTTAAATCACATTTAATGTGATCTTTTCATTCTTCCTTTATTATTCTTTCCCCAAATTTATTATTAATATTCTTCGTCAGCAATTTCTTCTTATCCAATATCCAACAAGATTTATATCTAACGAATCTAAAAAAAAAAGAAGGAAAGTTCAGAAAGGATAGAAAATTAAATAGAAATAAATAAAATATAGAAAATCAATGTAGCAAAAAAATATTCCATCGTTTAATATGAATGACCAAAAAGTTGTTCCTCGATAACTGTAGACGGATAGAAAACTCCTTGGTGTCTCTCTTCGTCAGAAATTAAAAAAAAAAAAACGAAAAAAGAATCCTTTAACTCTACGTCTACGATGATGTCTACTACAGCCGTCTTACTTCCACGAAACGATTTTGCTAAAGCCGTTCTTCCGCCTACGCTTTTACCCCGAGTGAATAAGAAAAAGAGAGAGAGAGAGAGAGAGAGAGAGGCAAACAGACAGAAACGGACAGTACGTATCTTCAAAGAAAATTTTCCACGATACGAAAATTATAAAGACGAAATTTTGAAAAAGTCGATCCTCGTAAATTTTCTTTAACTCTTTGATCTTTAAAGCGACATTTGCATATTGTTTCTTTGTACCATTAAAAAAAAGAAAAAAAAAATAGAGAGAGAGAAAGATAGATAGATAGATTATCTTTTGAAACTAGAAAAAAAGATTCATTATAGGTGATCACGTGCCACCGTGTACATTTTAAAATACCCGCGAGAACATTTTCAAGAGATCGAGATCGCTTTGCTTTGATATGATTGGTCGTTGGACCAATTACGATTTCGTCAGAGTTCAAACCACGACGAAGACGAAGACGACGAAGACGACGACGATGAACGATGACATCACTGGTTCTATTCCTGGCGATGTGGACGCAGCGATATCTTTAGAGCAACCATCGTTTCATTTCGTTTCCGAGCTTTCCTTCCTTCCAGATCGGAGTCGTGCCAGCCAAAGAGGATGAAATGAAAAATAGAGAAAGATATAGTAGATCTCGAACATGAAATCATTGCCTACTTGGAAGAGTAAACGTTATATATAAATGTATATTTCATTTCATATGATATCCATTCCATTACAATTAATTCTTGATGATAAAGATTCATAGGGAACTTGGACATGAAAAGAAGTAGAACTTAATTTGACCAACTTAGTTAAATTAAGTTCTATTTCTTTTCATGTCCAAGTTCCCTATGAATCTTTATCATCAAGAATTATAATTTTGGACGAGAGAAAATACTGAATTACAATTAATATCAATTTAACGATTATTTCCTAAATATTACTTCTTCATACAAAATACTATTTATAATATACTTTATTATTGTGTATCAGATAAGAATATATAATATAATCTTTTAAATATTAATATAAAAACTATATAAGCAAATATATAAAAAAAAAGAAACAATTCTAAATTAAATGTTCATTTGACTTTTTTTTTTCCCCCCCTTATATGCGATTAAATACAACAAATCGTTTGTGGAGCGAAAAATGGTGAACAGTCTTAAGGGTGGCACCATGCCAAGGGCAATAATTTTGTGCTAACGGTGCCATCTCCTGTTACTACTCTGTAGCTTTGTTCTCTTATTAAAAGAAAAATGTGCATGAATATATTATATATATATATATATATGTACAATCATATGCATACAAATATTCACATAGTACGTGATACCCTATGTATAACGAATATTCACTTCGCCCAGTTTATTTATTCAACTCTCATTCTGACTTACGATCAATGACCGTTCCTTGCAAATGAAAAACATTGCTTGCTGTAATTTACAAATAATCTACATAAAGTAATGTTATAATATATATATATATAAAACAAAACAATCAATGAGATTAAGTTTGAATAATTTGAATTGATCAATCTAATCGAAACAATCGATAATCTAGTTTCGATAATGATTAAATTTCAATCAACATTTCGTCCCATCTTCAAATTCTTCGTAACATGAAAATCTTTAAATAAAAACACTTAAAAACCGTAAAACCTTCAAGAGACACCATTGTTAATCAGCATAGTTATCATTATTATCAATATCTAGGAAAATGAAATACCAAGATTGCTAAAAGTTCAGGGAAGCAAATCGAATGACATGGTGACTATGAGAAAAGAGAGTTACTCATCCAGCACGTTTCCACGTAAGAACAGCATGGAAAAAGAGGAAAAGGAGAAGTAGATGTATAACCGAGCTATCCAAATAATCTCTTGTTAACACGATCGACCGGTTCTTCCTCGAAACTCGACGTTACCTTTACAGATGGGTTCGAGACTTTACGAAGAATCATCAACGTCTTCGAACGATGTACTAATGTTCTCAAGGAAACATCATCGTTCCTCTCGAAGATAGAAGAGTTAAAAGATCTTGAAGCTGCCAAGATCGTTTAGCAAGAGTTCAAACGAGATGTCATCAACTTCCTGGTAGATAAAAAGAAAAGAAAAGAAGAAAAAATCCAAGAAAATGGATCGTTACGTTTCAACTTATCGCAAAGATTACACCTGGCCTTATCCAATAAAACAAAAACATAAACTTCCAACAGACAAAGATGAGATCTTTCGAATAGGTCCTTGCACTTGTGGCATGGATCCAAAAGATCTTCAGGTAGCTAGAATGTATGGTGAAAGATACGATTGGAGTCGAGTTAGTCCAATGGGACCACTTTTGGATCCTAAACTATACCCTGCTAAAACTGGTCCTAGTCCTGAAACGGAAGAAACACGATTTGGGCAGCCAGATGTTTACTTGAAAAAGGTTCATCATTTGAATATTAATTATCTATACTAGTATCGTCATTTTTCTTTTAACGTTAAGTGTTGATAAAAAAAAAAAAAAAAGAATAATATTTAATAAATAAATATATAATTTATCTGACAAATGTTTGATTTATTTAGTTGGAAGAAAAGTATCCCTATTTATATGGAGTTATAGAAGGTGGGCCACCTCGAGAAACAATTATGGATGTTGAAAAAGATAGAATGATGACGACGTACATGATGGATTACAACGGAGGTAAAAAAAACAATAATGACGACGACAAGAATGACCAAAAAAAAACGAATTGAATTTTTTGTTGCACAAATATTTCTATACACATCTATATCTCTCAACACAGGTAGAAGATGGAATGAATCTGCTGCGATCACCGATGATGTACAAATTTGCGATTCTACGCGATTAAACGCCATTAAACGCGATTGCCGTCCCCATATTCGACCTCCTCTACGAAAATTTCCAAGTAAATTCGATCGAAAGGGGAAAGATAGAATTTCTCGTAAAAAATCGGATGACGTGGATGGGCAGGAATTAAGAATACCATCATGGAAATCAGAATACCAGGACAATATCGGCAAAGTAGGACATGCTATAATGAAGTACAAATTGCATTATCCTGAAAAGAAGCTCGTGCCGATACGATTGATAACTAATTAAATTTATAAATCATCACGAAAAAGGAACAATAAAAATGATTAACAATTACATTATAAGAAACTATTTCTGTGTGTTGTTCGATAAATAATAATAGTAAAAGCTATATTCAAGTCATACAAAAGATTCTGAAGTTTGTCCTACCAAATAGAACTTTACTTATGTAAGATTATAATGATAGAAAATTTTTAGTACAAATTAACATGTATTTAAACAAAAGTTATAAATCATAGTGATTAAAATGAGTACTAATCGTTTGCGAAGTTCAAGTACGACTAACAAGTAAATCTAATTTTTCCTATAACTTTTTACTAACTAATGTGGTTCATAAATTATAGAAATATATATATATACCTTTTTTTATTTATTCGAGATGGTCAACGAAGATTAAGGAAAATTTAAAAAAAGGTTCGCTTAGGACATCGTCTACATTGGACACTGGCTGGAACCAAAATTTACCCTCCCATGCATTAAGATCTACAGCGTCGTCGAATATTTATCAGTCTAACACATTACCGAGTGAACATGATTTCAAACGATCGGAAGAAAAAACGTCGGAAGAAACAATTCTTATTGAAGTAGACAGTAATGTTAGTTCTCTTATATATTTACAATATATATAAATTGATTGAATAATAACTTAATGACACGCGCAACCTAATAAACTTAACTAACAAATGAAAATGAAAATTGCTGATAAAAGTAAAAAAATGTTAAATGAAACTTTGACGTTATTTATAGGTCGATGACTACTTGATTAACCCAGATATAAAGAATGTACCTATCAAGCAAAAAAATGATGCACTCCTTCGACGTAATTATCGTTATATTTGCGATTACCCAAACCTTAATGTTACACAAGCAATGCTAGCTATGCAAAAATTACAAAGACTTAAAGAATTACAAAGGAAAAGAGACCTAACAGAAAAATATTATTCTCACGAGATAAGGAAACTATTAATCGGCGATTATTTTAATCCAAATACAAAAACTGAATTGTCACCATTGAAATATAATTATTATAATAATAATAACAATAATAGGGTACAGAGATCAAATTTACTTCAGCCATATTTAGGTGATCGATTGAAGGATGATTTAAAAGTAAATCAACTATTGATCATTTATTTTATTTGTTTAATTCAACGATCAAAAAAGTACATTTCCTTTATTTTTCTTTTGAAATAACACATAAATATATTATTTGGATTTGATATAAAAAATAAAAAATATCATCCGAGAGAGAAATATGTATAATGATATTAATTTGAATTTGTAGCTCAAAAGAGTTATCCCTCCAATAGAGTTCCCTTAGAAATTCCGCGTTTAATTTTAGAGTCTGGAACCGTGTGGCACGATGACGACGATCACCCGTCTGGATTGCGGATGCATTCAAGAAACGACAAGACCTATTTTCACCACGACGACAGGTCGAGTTCAAAAAAAGACTTGCAATCAGTCGCAGGATCAGGTACTTCTAAAGTTAACGTCCTCCAATCCTCAAGAATATCTTTCCTCGCCGTTCGAACTAAACAATTCTGAACAATACTCATTAAAATCTAAGAAGAAACGCGTTGAAATAGACTCCAGAAACTATGGATTAAATTCTACTGATGTTGTTGATCGTGAAATCGGAAAGGAACACGATCATCGTAATCCAGGAGATGTTCGAGCTTTACATAAATGCAGCGACACGTCAACAACTTCTATTTAATATCTTCTTATTTACCTTGACTATTATTATATCATTTCTATATTGATAAATTATATATATTATATAATATTCTTATTAATTGTTATAGAAATAAATGAAATCTAACGAGATATTGATCATTTATCAATCAATAAATCTATTCAATTAAAATTTATCTCACATACATAGGATAAATGTTATCCTTCCTAAATTTGATTCTATATTATTCTTAACATTACACAAAATTCTAATAATATTTACCAATTAACGGAATCAATAAATGCAAAATTAAATCCTTATACTTCCTCCCCACTCTTTCATAAAATTACAAATCCGACAACTTCACACACACATATATATAATAATGTCGAAAAATTTGAAATCAAAAATAAAAAGCTAATTAAATTAATAATGCAGAGAATGTGGTAATAATCGATTAAACCGAACGAATATCGTCCAAATTATTTTAAGAGCCATCTCCTACATTATAACTAATATAGTTTTATTTTCACACAATCATGCGCTCTGATCTATTCGAAAAATGATACACTATTGACAGATCATTGTCATAGAAAGATTTAACAAATGTTCGGATCCAAAATTCTCTGTGTGAATATTTCTCTAATTTTCCCTAATGAAGATTAAATTAAATTATTCTCGTGAAAGATAACGAATTCTGATCATGGATACTTTTACAACAATTACTCAGAAAGATTTTGCATGGCCTAATCCTAAACCACTTCTTGCTAAACCAGCACAACCTCCTATAAATACTGGTACTCGATTATATCTTCATAGATCCAAAGTAGAGGATTCCAAATGCGACATTCATGGTTTCAAAACTGACAAAAACAGGTATAACAACTTGTTTAGTTTCTTATTTTAAGTGAAATAAATCTTAATTTATACATCTAATTTGATATTTCTTTTTCCTAAATCTTTCAAGATACGTTCAATTGGCCAATAAAGTACGAAAACTTCAAGATGAACTGATTGCTGTTAACCATGAAATGGCAAATCTCACAACGACTTTGTTGGACAGTAGCTGCGAAAGCGATAATGAAACAATGAAAAGTCTTTATGAAATTGATTATCAGAAACAAGGTAAATTACAAATAAATATAGTTGGAATACATAATAACGAACTCTTAACATATAAATTAAATTAAGATTAAACTTAACAAGAATACAAATAAGTCTGAAATAAAATTAAAATGAAATGAAAGATCCTTTTTTTCAGGATTACCTATAGCTCATTACAAAACACTTATGGCAGCTGTTGATTCTCCTATCGGGGCTCCCATCAAACCAGCAGTAACTGATCTAAGAAATGCTTATAGAGATCCAACTAGATTTAGATATTCAGCTATCGAAAGACCAACCATTGAACCTGCTAAAACTATCAACCTATTGGCAGGTAAAACAAATATTACATCTATTACATTACATTGCATATATTCTCTCATCATATATATGTAAATTTGTTCTAAACTTATTTCTAAGATGTATCCAAATTATTTCTGAATTATTTCGAAAAATTATATATACAGTTCCAGAAATCTTTACTCTTTGGAACGAACCGTTTACTGGTAAAACGGAATACGAAGATAATATCAGTAAAATGGGACTATGCAATATGAGAAATCTCCAACAATATTTAGATCCATTACCATCTTCGAGAAATAGATTTGGAGATTGTAGACTTCAATAGCAATCTCTTATTAATTAATTATAAGAAGGAGCATATGTGAAATTTATCAAATTTTAACATATAGCAAATATTTAAGCTAAAAAATAACAACCATTTTCTTGACAGTACTTGCGTTAAAAGTTACAAATATATTCAATTCTACAGTATCAATCAACTTATTTTCTTGTTTGAAAATATCAATCAAAGCACTATCAATTACCATATCTCACCGTGTGTGTAAGTTACTACTCAAAATTTGTAAAAAAATATTCATTAACACAAATAATATGTGACATTCCCACTGATCCACATGACTTTTCAAACATCAATTTTCCAAGCTAATTATTAAACAAACAAAACATTTTTTTCCTAATAACAATGGTTTTTGCCAATAAAAATACTTTTTTATTCTTATACTAAAGAACTGATCTAAAAATGAAAAATGTGACAGAGTTGTGTAGAATATTTAACACCAAATATTAAAAAGATATCACAAAAATATCAAATTCAAAAAGAAATCACAAACATCACAATTGTAAATATTTCATATATTCTAGCAGAATATTATTATTAATAATCACAAAGAAATCAAAAATTATTTCATATTACTTTGTCATTCAATGCAAACAACAATAAATCATTGCTATCTTAATTATTCTTTATAATTTATTATTTATAGTAAATAGAAATATAGTTAGGGAATAATTATGAATTAATTTATATAATAATAAATAATATAAATCTTTTAAACTAACCTACAAAAAATAAACTAACTGATTTAACTAATTGTAAATATGTGTTTTCCAAATTGTATACTTATGATCATGCACTTTACGAATTATATTTTCTTCATTATATAATAGCTTTCATTTATACAACGAATAAAAAAATATACATATATATAAATTTCTATTATAGAAAAGATATCAATCCTAGCCATTAACCCATTGTAAGTACATACATATAGTTTAACGCTGAATAAATATTATAGAAACTGTATTAAACGAATAAAACTTATTTTCTTGTTTGAAAATATCAACTATCTCCTAAACATATTTTTCGTTAAATTGAATATAATATCGATGAAAAAATATTAATTAACACTTTATTCTACTTTTGGGATGTGTAAATGCAGAGAATTCTTATGCGTAAACCCATAAATACATTGAATACACCAAATATTTAAAATCAAATAGATAATTTGTATCGTTGGATTTAATAATGCACGTGCATGATGCAAATAGAGTTGCGTTTGTATGTGTTGTTGAATAAAAAAAAGGAAGCAACTAATCGAACTCGCACCGTCTGCTACATTATATCGACCCGGTATATTTCACAATCATTTCTCCATACAAAACAAAACATGACACGAAATGTTTCGATACATCTTATCCTGAGTACTAAGGGAATCCTTTTTGGTATAATTGCATTTTTTGTATTATGCGTTGGCTATGGAAATCACGAAGTTGGATTTTGGTCGATTTTATCAGGTTAGTTTCATTTATTTCCTTAATTCATAATGTTATTTCATAATAATAATAATAATAAGAAGAAGAGGAAGAAGAAAAAAAAAAGGGGGAAACTTTATCATATCTGCGATTAAGAAAATACGGTAGAGACTTGTGTTTGTATTTTCCCATTCGTATCCCTAAAAATAGTATATATTATTCTATATAAAGAATTGCATGTAATTCTTAGGCATACTTGCCAGTATTTGTTTCCATTTGAATTGGCTAAAGGACAGAGAAAGTTTGGACAGATGGCATACGAGAGTTACATTACGCCACTTAAATGTTGTAGGATTTATTAGTGCAGTATCTGGTATAACTGCATGGATTTGGTATCTCTTTCTTACATTTTATCAGTCAATCCGTAAGTAAATTGTTCATTTTAAAAACCCTGCCTACAGATATTATTCCCACATATAATTATTTATAATTAGATTTAACCGATTATAAAAATGTTCTCTGAAAAAATTTAATTTGTATTGTAGCTTTATTACCAATTTCTGAAAGTACTGCTATTACTGCAGTATGGGCTTTCATTTGTGGAACATGGGGTATGTTCTTAATGTTTTACTCCAATAAATTTGAATTACTTCTTCAAGAAGGAACAGATCCTATTCTCAATGAAAGTACTGCTTAAAGAATTTTATACTTTGTTTAAATATTCATATTTTTCTAATACAAAATGTTTTATTCCAATAAATATAAATTACTTCTTCAAGAAGGAACAAATCTTATTCTCAGTGAAAGTGCTGCTTAAAGAATTGTATACTTTGTTTAAATATTCATATTTTTCTAATCAAGAATATATATATATATATACATATACAGAAAAATATTTTATTCGTAAATAAATCTTTAAATGATTACCTTTTTGTTTGTTTTATTTTAATTATATCCTATTCCTTGAATAACAGTTTTATGAATAATATTTTGTACTGAAAGTAATATTGGATAATAAAAATTAAATATAAAATAATAAGATTAACAGTAACATGATAATATATCAATTAAATTAACTGTGTTAAAATAGTCTTCGAAATTATTTAATAAAAATTGTTCAATAAAATCATAAAGAATGGTACGTCTATGATACATTTTACAACTTACATTAAATGTATATATTGGAGCATTGGTTACGATGGCTTTAATTTATACAAAGGATTTACTAATATATAAATTCCTAGCATGGAAGAGACCAATCCACAGATGCCTATAATTCCAGGCGTTAACTTAGTGTAACCTAATGCTGTCAATGGGATAAATAAATCGCATCCATTTTTAAGTGCATCCATAACAATGTCTTTGTGATCTTTCAAACATAACAATGCGTTGTATTGATCAACCGATTTACATTTAAGTACCGTTGAAATTTTCTTACACGAATGGAATTTTTCTTGTTCATATATTTTGACGATTTCATAGACATCTCTCGTTAAATTTAATATAATATTCATTAACCAATATTTATTAGCAACTTTACTCCACTTTTCTATGTCAACACGGAAAATTCCTACACGACCTAACCAAATAATATGATCCGCTAAAAGGAACAAAGCGTTGGCAATTTTGGATAAAGTCAAAGTGACTCTTACTATTAAATCTGGATATCTCATTGTTGACAGAGCCAAATAAAAGCTATCCAAACATCTTCCAAGACGAAGTACTGTAAAATGAAACAAAAGGTCAAAAAAATGTACGGACAGATGTTAAAAAACATTTTGTACAAATCAACTACATTTTCTAAAAGAACTAAAAGTATATTCCAAGCTGCGTAGAACATCAGAAGACTGTCTTGTACTGTTTATATTTTGCGCATAATACCAATAAGCTCTACTTCCATATTGCAGCAATCTGTAATATATAATTATTATATTTGTTTAATAAAATAATAAATATACATATATATAAATATGTATCATACATGCATATATATATATATATATATATATCTCATCACTGTTTGATTACAAACAACTAAATAATAACATTTGACTTACCTGATAATTTTATCTCTACCTGCTGTTTGTTCATTTAATTTTATAAATATATCCATTTTTGCTTTTTAAGTTTACCTACAATATGTATGGGTAAAGAATTATAATAATAAAATATCTCTCTCTGTGAGCATTTAAACAATAATCTAATATCAAAGAATTCGCCAAACTTTTCTTATTATACAGATCGACATGAATACTGCGAAGGAAATCAAAGTCATTGGCGTGTTTAATTAAAATTCTTTATCGTATTTAAATTTTGCTTACATGAAATTTCAATCGAGGATCAATGCACACATAAAAAAACCTTACGCGGTGAACCTATAAACACATGCACACGCAAGCAATACTTTGACTTTACATGATCAGCGCCATCTTTGTAAACATCGAATGATGTATATACATACTATATATAGAAGGTGTTTATGCGAACGTCGTGTATGTATAAACACATATAAACATAAGTGATTAAAAAAATAATATAAATTAAATTTAACATTAAAAGAACTAATTTCAGTGTTTATATAATTGAAATATACTGAGAGAATAAAAGCATATTATTTATATAGAAATTGATGAGTGTATTTTCTTTTTATTTTTAAGTTAAATTTTAATATAATTGATGATAATGTGAATATGTTGAATTATCCAGAAAAGATTGAAGTCTTGAATAGAAAGAAAATATTTTTACATACAAGTTATGCCTCGTGTAGTATTTGGGCGTTGAAATAAAATATCGAAGAGTTTCTTGTTAAATATACATATGTATAATTAGTAAAACTTTAAGTCTTTTAACGTTGTATTAACAAATATCTATAGTAAGAGCACGATTATGAATGATTATAAAATTTAATTGCAAAGAAATAATTATACACGAACAAATTATTTTAGGTAATTTAGTATGAAAAAACATTGATGACAATAATAATTGGACTTAATTTAATATGAAACTTTCAAGCTAGCATTAAAAAAAAAGTATAATAATAATAACTGTAATATAAATATTTATCTAGATACGTTATATAAGACAAAGGATGTTTTAAACAGATAGCAATACAATATTGTATTAAAACTGGGAGGAGAAGAAGAAGAAGAAATAAAATAAAATAATATAAAATTCGTATATAGATGAATACTTTCCACTTACGTTAATCTCAGTCAATGAATATTAATTATCATGAATAAAAATGGAAAGGGTCCATTATAATATTTTATAAAGCAAAAAGTTTTGATTTCTCCTTTAAAAAGTAATACATTATTAAATGTATACGAATCATTGAAATGTAGCATTATATAGCATATACATCATAAATAACACTAATTTAATTGCATCAAAACGAGGCGTGTTAAATGAATGAAAAATAAATAATACATACACGGAGACCAATGTTTTATGACAATTTTTCTTGAGTTAAATAATTGTGAATATATTTCACAGCGGATCGCGCTCTTCCCTTGTATTTGAATCCCGGTGTAAGTAGAATAGCATTAACTGTATAAAAAATATGTTATATTAAGTTGATACAAATATAAAAGATAGTATTTCTTAATATTTATATTTACCTGCTATATAAGATAAAAGAAGATTATTGATTGTATTTCCAAGCCATGCAAAAAGCACCAAAAAGATCATAATCGTTCCATAGTACTGTAATAAAGAATATATTACATATACTTATCCTCACATTATTTATACATATTTATCGATAAGAACTTACAAAGTTAGGGCGGCTATTGCGCATAGTAACCACGGATGTCCATAAACTTTGCAACTGAAGTATTGCCTCAGATAGATTATGACAAATTTCATTTAATTTCTTTTCTTTTTGTCCTGTCCAACTATCGGCCGTACAAAAAATAGAAATAATAGTTGGAACAAAGTAATCAACAAGAGCCAGGACCAGCAAGGAAAGTGATATTAATGTGAGTAATGCTGGATCCAATATCCAAATCATACTAAAATCATAAATATTAAACAATAATAAAAAGATAATTATTTTATTAATATAAGAAAAGAAATAACACGATCCATGTATACACAATGAGTTCTGAACTCACCAAAATACAGTTGTAGTAAGACCAAGAATCAATGCGGGATACCATGGTCTTTCCCACAACAAAATTGAGTTTAATGGGAGAACAACTTCACGCCAACATTCCATTTTCCTCTTTAACTGCTTCATATGCTTTTCCTAAAAACAAAATATAAACTGATTAACACGGAACAAGGAGAAGAAATCTCTTTTATTTTCTAAGGATAAAGACCATAGCAAACATTCAATTAAATCCTTTTCATGCAAGCTATCTTCTAAAGCAAAGAGAATAAGAAAATATAATAAAAAAGTGTATGCAAATTGAGAGAGAGAAAAAAAGCATTACCTTTTCAGAACTTGTGTTGTCTGGCATTGTGTCCAATAAAGAATATGTAAGAGCACAGAAAGAGAGAAAAAGAAAGAGAGAGAGAAAATAGGTATTTAAATTTAGTTATCAAGTTGAAAAAAGTATGTAATATGCGTATAAGTATGAATATACGCTGGGAGATACGTTGCTGGAGGGGAAGGAGGTGGTGACGACGAAACGCTAAGCACCCGCCGGTATTTCGAGAGATCTAAAAGAGATTTAAAAGAACAAAATTTGTCTGATCAACGAGACTAGGAGAAGAGAAGCGTATCAAAAGGGAGAAAAAAGGTTTTTTACATACCGGCTTCGATAAGATGAATTCCTTCGATAAGTTGAAACGTTTTGTTGTTTGTTTCTTTGTTTATTGATAATAATTTGTATATAAAAGAAAAAAACGATCGGATAGATTATTAATTATTCATTTCTAGTGGATTAGAAATGAAGCTTCTTTTACTTGGCGAAAAAAGATGAAAGCATTCCGAGAGAATCGACTTTTGCTTTCGAGATTGTGGGATGTGCGTGGTAAGTGGAAACTCTCGCACGCGATTGGCTGGCAGTTCAAAATGTTGCTTGTTGCAGGCGATCCCTCGCTGTTGGTGCTGTGACGTTAAAGATATTTCTCTGTTCTATCTAAAATACGCGCGACTGAAACGCGTTTAACCGACAATTAATAGGAACAAATAATAAATAAATAATTAAACCAGCAAGATATGGCCGCTGTGAGTTCAGTGAGTATCCAATTATTTTTCCTTCATGAAAAATCTTTTTATCCTCTGGCAGAGCTTTTGTTTACCTTCTGGATCCTATCTACCCTATATATCCTTTACAATGACACTTGATGCCGCGAAAAAGATATATAATGATCTTTATTTCTATTTATTTGTATATCACATTTTGTCTATTTCTTCTTCTCTCTTTCTCTCTCTCTCTTCTCATCGAATAGATATCAAATGTTGAAAATCTTTCGCCACAAATAATACGACGTGTGGCAAAAGAAATGACCGAGCTAACGACTCAACCACCCGAGGGCATACGCGTTATTTTGAACGAGGATGATGTCACAGACATTCAGGCTATCATCGAGGGTCCTTGTGAGTTTAACATTTTATTTTTTTTTTACAATCAATCAGAATGAACGATCATTCAAATTATTATAGATTTTACACACAAAAGAAATGAAAAGAAAATACTTTCTTTTCTGACCATAACCTTGTTTTGATCTCGCATTTGTATATTTCCTAATTGACCTTTAGGCAAATTAAAAATAGATTTACATATCAATCAATGGTCTTTCTATGTTCTAGCTGGAACACCATATGCTGGCGGGTATTTTAGAGTAAAATTAGCTCTCGGTAAAGACTTCCCTCAAGGACCACCAAAAGCATTTTTCCTTACAAAAATATTTCATCCTAATGTCGCGAAAAATGGAGAAATATGTGTTAATACGTTGAAGAAGGATTGGAAATCAGACCTCGGAATCCAACATATATTATTGGTAATATATTATGTCTACATTATAGTATTATATAATATAATATTACAGTAGGATGGTTTACAAGCATCATAGTTTTACATAAATGATAATAGTAATCTATTTGAACGAATTTGTTTTTATAGACAGTAAAATGTTTATTGATAGTGCCAAATGCTGAATCTGCATTAAATGAAGAGGCTGGTAAATTATTATTAGAAAGGTATGATGATTATTCTGAAAGAGCAAAGATGATGACAGAAATACATGCACAGGTAAAGTATAGTTTTGAAGTCGTTAACTACATCATAAACATTATAAATATTATGAAATTTATAAAATTATAAATTGTAGATTCGTAAATATTAATCATAGGAATATTTGCAGGGAGGCGGAAAAGGCAGTAAAGCAGGTCTGGAAAGCTGCGCTTCCTCCGAAGTTGGAGGACCCCTGCCAAAAAAGCACGCAGGTGATAAAAAACTAACAGCGGAAAAGAAAAAAATGTTAAAAGATAAAAAAAGAACGCTTAAAAGATTATAAGACAAAACTGGTCTCCCCCTTTGTCTTTTTTATAATTTAAAAACACTGGTGTGTTAAAGATGCCTCGTATTGTACACAATTATTATTATTGCATAGTAAAAAATTTATTATCTAAACTCGACTGATCTTATTATTAAGCATTTAGAGAATTAATTTATAGAGTCAGTGCGCGATGACTTCCTAAATTATATGAAAAAGCAAGTACAATTCTGTAGTGATCTCTGCAATCGTGGGCTGAGTTTAACAGTCGTTAGGTCCTCTCTGTGGCCTCTACTAGTAAATATTTTTACATATGTACAAAATGACAAATCGTGTGATTATTTAAATAAAATAAATTGTTCTCCATACAGGAAATAAAGCACCCATCTTTTTTTTTCTTCTTTTTCAATTTTTATATTTCTATATGTGCACCTTTATTATTATATTAAAAATATAAATAATAACAAGATATATGTATATGAAAGATAAAGAGGAGTATTTAAAAGGATTATATTTTAGGTAAGCAAGAAGAATTAAATTATGAGAATATTATTTTTTTTTTATTTAGAGTAACTAATCGTCACTTTCTTTTCTTCAGTCTTGCATAGCTGCATTGCGGTTCCTTTGCTGTGTCAATATAAAGTCGTAATACATTATATTACATGCCTAATACTGCATAGGTAAATAATCATAATGTCAATATGATCTGACTAGTTAACGCATATCACAGCCTTATTCTGCTATCAGGTATCATCTATGTATAGTAGTGGCATATATGTGTATTGATATATATATTCACATTCATATGTATATATGTATATATATTATATATATTACATATATATACATATATACACGCGTTATATACACGTTATATACACATATATATCAATGATTTAGAACGATATGTGAAACATATTACAAAAATATAATATTAGTAACAAACATTATTATTTTCATAATTTAAAAACATCTCACAAAATAGTAATGGATTCGCTAAGATCAAGATGACAATGCTTTAAAATTAATCAGATTCGGGGCTAGAAGCACATTCCGTACTTTGATAAACAACAACTGTTAAAGATGAATTTGTTTGTATTTTTCATTATACTGAGCACACACGCGCGATAATAGTACATACAAATTGCATACAGTCTTTACAGCATATCATTACTTTTTTCTTTTTTTCTTTCTTTCCTTCTTCCTTTTAATGTGTCATAAAAAAATCTATTAACTTCTATAAATCATGTGTTTGAATCCCTCTAAAAATTGTATGCCAATTTCCGAAGGAAATGTCAAAAATAAAAAAAAAAAAGACCCATTCAAAATGAAATTGCATATAACGCTTCCTTTTCTAATGGTATAATTATACTTAGTTTCATTTGTATATATCTTATGAAAATAAGGAAAACACAATGTATTGTGTTAGATTAGACGAGAACAAAACTTTATCGTATTGCCAAGAATTTATAGTTTTGTTACTTTACTTCCTTAACGTAAGCCTCCAATTCTGCATCTAATTCTGCAGCAGTAGGAGTTTTTGTTGCTTGCCGACTTCCTCCTCTACCTCCGCGTCTTGCGCCGCGACCTAGAATTTTATTAATTTATAAAAAACAAACTTATTTTTTAAATGAAAAACAAGAAAAACATTTGGACAGATTTATTATACAACAGATTAAATATACCAAATATTAATAAATTACCTCTTACAGGTCCCGAACCACGATTACCTCTAAAACGAGATTGAGTTCTTTGCACATAACTGTTACCGCTAAGTCTTGAGCCACCACGCACCGACGGAACTGGTATTTCGGATGTGGCAACTTGTATGTTCATCTCGCGACCTATAGTTTCATATAAGAGATACAAATTTAATATTAAAAGTTATTAAACTAACTAAATAATCCTACAGGATCTTACATACCATCGAGTGGTACTCCATTATATTGTTTCATTGCTTTGATAGCATCTGCTCTTCTTTCAAATATAACATCAGCGGAGCCTAATGACCGACCTGATCTATCGTAATGTACAGCTGCTGATTTAAGAGGTCCAAATTCGCTGAACAATTCCTAATAATAAACATATATATTCAAACTATTTATTTCTACAAATTGGTGTAATATCTTGTGCAGAGAGCATAAAATACATATTTATTACCTGAATATCCGAATCCGATACCCCAAAATCAAGATTAGATACGAGTAACTTGGTAACACCTGTGCTGCCTATTGCACCTCTGCCAACCTTTTTTACTCCATCAAACATGTCATGTTTCCATGCACTATTTACGTCACCCTGTAGACAAATCAAGCATTTTATTAATTAAACATTTAACTATGGAAAAATGGTACAAATAATTACGTATAATTAAATAGTCACGTATAATTGTACACATCTTCTTCTACTATTTGCAGCAAGAAAATATCACAATAATGATAAGTACAATTGACTTTGTATAGTTTTATTAAGAAAATAGATATATTGTGGAATCAAATGTATATATGCGTGATTGAATGTGTTTATGCGAATGTAAACAAATGTCAAAAAGGACATAAATAGGGAATATAAAAAGGGGTCAAAGGAAACAGCAATTAGTCAATTTCAAAGCTCAGAAAAGTTTAGACATACTATCATATCTTTTTCTAACACAGATCATTAGATCTCATATAACCATACATATTTTAATTTCGGATTAATCTTTTTAAGTTTAGCCTAAAATCCTATCTATCTATCTATATATATATATATATATAAGATATTTCAGTGATTATCAAAATAAGATGTATAAATGGTAGAAATCAAATTATATTGGCAGAATGAACTTGTTTCTCTAAATAATTTCTAATAAGAATTCTTAATGAAGGTCTTCAAAGAATACATACATAAGTAGCATAAATAAATCTAGTTCATAAAAGCGGAAGTAGAAGAAAATATGTCCACGAATGAAAAGCATGTGACAAGCTATACAAGCTATATATATACAGCATATATATATATCATATATATGATATATATATGTGTGTGTGTGTGCACGAGTATATATATTTCTATATATACACACTTAATCAATCACATTTCAATGGCAATAACATATAATGTAAAAAAAAGTGTAATTGCTTACTCTTGTGTATGGAAGAGAAGTTCTTGTGATGCCACCACGACTGCGTCCTCGCATGACGCCGCCGCCACCGCCAACTCTTTGGGTTCTTCGAGCTCCTCTACGAGGCGAGCCACCAACACCTCTACCTCTTCTACCACCCCCTCCTCGCGCTCGCGTTCCTTTATTTTGTTTGATAATATCGTCGAGACTCATTTCTATTTTGTCTACCATCTTCATTTGTAATAATTAATCAATTAATTCACAAGATCACGCAAAAATGAATTAATACCAACCTCCAACGACTTTGTAATAATGGCGGCGAACGAAGACGATACAAGCACGCACGGGAAGTTGGGTATGAACACCATTAACCACGAACTAAGAGTATCGACAATATCTTATATATTGTATAATCGTAGGAACGTTGGCAGCGCCTCTGGTAGCAAAGTCTTCGAAACATTTCAAGATTCACTTTTACGATTGCTTGATTTATATATTGTATTTATTGTGTATAACAGTTATCTTAACAGTATAATTATTAATATAAAAAAATACATGCACACATTTATATAAAAAATATATTCATATAATTTTTTAGGAAATATTACTTAGAAATTATAATTCATCGTTTATATCTATTTTGTTATATTCTTCATAATCATCATCATCATCATCATCATCATCTACGTTATCTTCATCTTTATCTTCGTTAACAAAATCATCTGGATCACAAATTTCTGCAATATCTGTACATAATTTTCTTCTAATGCCAATTTCTCCTTTACTAAATAGAGAAAGAATGGAATCTTCGAATTCTTGTACTATAGCTTCACACTGAAATAAAAACCAAATAATATTTATTTAATAGTAACGTATAAAATAATATTAGAGATGAATCAATGATTGAGTCAATGTACTAACATAATATTTCAAACTCTTATTTAAATCGCCATCTTGAACTAAATGGACTTTACTCATCTCAGAATTCATTTTATCAGACGAATCCATAATATTAAAGATTGTCAGTTGGCCATTTGTTCTATATGTTGCTCTCACATAATCTGACATTTTGTCACAAATCTCGTCCATCGTGTCCAAAATGTGAAGTTCAGAACGTGCCTTGGATACCTTGAAATAATAATATCTTATTAGGTTTTAATTCACACGTTTCAAGCAGTTATTCGAGGAAAAACTTACTTTCCTTCTAATAGTATTTCCATCAGCATCCATCCTATAGCTCCCAACTTCTATTTTTACTGAAGGATCAGTCTTTGCTAATTCAGTTTTAAGTTCATTTACAGTAGCCCTGCAGACTACGTTATATTTATCAATTTATTAACATCTATGAAATTTTTCATATTTATTAATAATTTAAAATAAAGCATATACAAATTTACCTAAACATTTAAGATATTGTGTATCTATTTCTATTGATTTGACAAAAATGCAAAGCTGCAAAGTAACAGCTATAATTAATATGTTCTTCATCTTTGTTTATGAAAATTTAAAGAATTAATAATTGAGATGGTGTGTGAATTTTGTAAATTTTAAACACTTAAATATACTGAGTATATAAAATCCACACTCTATAAAATAAATATTCTATTTAATATTACAAATCTCTTTAGATTTGTCTAATAACTAAGCAATTGACAACGCGTACAACGTATTAAATTGATTTCGAGATAAAAAATCGTAACGTAAATGAAAATCAGTTCCACTAAATGCTGATTGGATGATACTTATATCAACGTGAATCAAATCGATCCAATCAGAATCGACTGAAGTTGTATGTTATTATTTTATAAAATTTAAATAAATTTTCAATAATTTATATATACATCCTTGAGAGCATTTAAAAAATATTCTCAATTATTACACGAAAGAAAAAAATGTTCTTTGATTAGAAAAATAAAAATTTTATATAGTATAAATTTTAAATCACAATAACAATAAGCGATGAGAATTTGGATACTCAATTGTGATTGGTCAATAATCACTAACGATTTGTAAAGAACCACAAGTAACGCGTGGCGTATGATGAATGGCTCTATTGTTTTTTCTTATCGATTAGTTATATGTATCATTTAATAGATCAGTAAATATGATATATTTTAATTTGTTTTTTTTTGGTAATAATAATATTGAAAGGAGAAGAAAAGTAAATTGATTTTTTTTATTTGCTAATCGATTAATAATTTACATATCTTCAAAACTCCAGCCACTCCTTCATGTATAAACACTTCGTAGGTGTAACATCTCCTATATCGCAACAATTCTTCATAACCTACGATATGCATAAACATATTGACATATAATAAACAACAACAGTCGACGAAAATCAAGAAAATGTAAAACTTACAGGACAAACTCCGCAAGGGGCTTTCAATAGCCCTGTAGAGGTTAATAAAGATCTTACGGATCTATACATGTTAGTTCCATCGGTAGACACGGATTTTTCTACTTTTCCGTCGTATATCAAAGTATTTAAAATCATTTCTAAATCCTCAACCATCAATTTGACCTAAACAAAATAAAAAATATATATATATCATTAATACTTGTTATAAGGTATAGTTCATTAGATAAGATTAAAAAATAAAAAACCTTGCTTATTCCTAAATCTGAAATAAATTTCAAAACTTCATGAGATGAGGCAAATGCTATATTTTTGGCATCTAAAGGGCCGCCATCCCATTTGCTTGCATCTTCTCTTTTCTGTTCCAAAAATCTAAGACACTGTTGGTTAAGAATGTCTACAAATTCTGCTTCGAAATCTTGATCTTGATACCATGCACCACCGGTAATAGATCTGTCTGGTTCTAAGTCATAAACCATATAGACTTTCTTTTTATTTGCTGCTACAGATTTCACTGCTTTAATAAACTTTTTATTTTCCAATTTTTTGAGAATTTTATTCAATTGAATAAGTATTAGATTAGATTTAGTTCTTATGTCTCTAATCCATATTCCCTTATTGCCCGCCTCTTCAATTATACTGTAGACAATCTTTTCTTCGTTATCAGAACCCTTAGCTATTTTCGTTTTAGACGGATCTTTTAACAGATAAAGCAATGATCCATTGTGTTTGTACAAATCAAAATATCCTTTAACCAATAACTTATTTATAATCTGTGCTCTTTGGATCGGCTGTAGATTTGGCATTTCGCTCATTAAATCTTTGTCGGATATTCCTTTTGGTTTACTTTGTGCCAATGCTATTATTCTGTAAATATTAAAAAGCAATCAAATACGGTAAATTATTTATACGAAAAGAGTAACATTTATATTATACATTATACTAATTAATTGAAGGTCTCTTAACCTTCATGTTACATCCTTAACCTAATAAACAAAATAATGCATTTATGTACATATATAATATAAGCTTACTTTTGCTCTGTCATATCAAGATCATTAGGATCATTAGCTTTATCCTTCTCTTGTCCTTCCGAAGTACTTGTTTCACTTTCCATTTGGTCTTTTTTCCTTATACTTTGTAGGTTATCTAGAACAACGAAACGCTTCAAAGAGGAAATCTCTCCTAACCAACGAACAGTCTACACTTATATTGTTCAAACGTATAAAGTATACGTGTAATATCACTTGTTTCCGAATATTGATTTGATTATTCTACAATATATATTATACAAAATGGAAGATCCTTTGAATACTACTATTGATTCTTCAAACAAAAACACATTGGAAGACGAGGACCTCTTTATAGGTTATAAGAACTGGGATCGACTAGTCGCTGCTGCTTCTACTGTAACCTAACTTACTGCTCTTATTATCCTAGTTATATTTTATTCAATTTAACAATTTTATAGTATATTTATACTGTTTTTTAGATAGGTTATAAAGAAGGCATAGAAGATGGGCAAGAATCGGTGTTTCAAGAAGGATTTGATATGGGATATAGAGATGCTTTTAATAATGCATTTAAATTAGGAAAATATAAAAGTCTAACTAGTTCTATAGAAGAAAATATTCAACTTCCCTCGGTTGTAAAAACTATACTAAGTGAAACTAAGAAAGGCATGTGTTATATATGTAATGAAGAATCGTTAAGTAAAAACGTTGATAGACAGATAGAAGATGATCTATTTGTGGATATTGTAGAAAAGCAAAAAACACATTCTAAGGATGTTATTGAAATATTACATCAAAATCTTGAATCGGTCTTGATAAAAAATAATATTGATATTCATGGTTCAGTTTTGGATACATAATTCTCGCGTATGTATAATAACAATTTAAGATAGATAATACTATGTTATTATATATGTTATTAAAAAAATGTATTAATAAACGCTGCAGAGTATTTATCGTTAATAAGTTTGTATTGACACGAATGACGTTTTTATATTAGCAGTAAATAAAGAATAAGATACATAAATAATTTCTTCTTTATAAGTATAATCCTTCAGGTGAACCTTCCTTCTTACGATATAAAACACTTTCTTTAGATTTTTTGAAATCATCGCTTGTAACTTTCATACGACGTTCACGTAATGCCATTAAACCAGCTTCAGTACATATAGCCTAAAAAGAAATAGATTACGATAGTAGAATTCACGATAAATGTCTTTAAAAATGTTGTACCTTTATATCGGCACCAGATAAATCATCCTTTGCCATAATTAATTCAGCTAGGTTCACGTCTGGTGCCAAGGTCATTCTACTAGTGTGAATACTAAAAATCCTTTTTTTAGTTTTTTCATCTGGTAATGGAAATTCTATTTTTCTATCAATACGTCCAGGTCTTATTAATGCCGGATCTAACGTCTCTATTCTATTGGTAGCCATAACAACTTTTACATCTCCTCTGCTGTCGAAGCCTAATTAATATCAAACGAATATTATATTAATTTTCTGAAAAATATTTACAGCAAATAATAATAATTAACATTATTGACATTAAAATAATAATTACCATCAAGTTGATTTAAGAGTTCTAACATAGTTCTCTGAATTTCTCTTTCTCCGCCGCTATTACTGTCATATCTTTTAGTTCCTACCGCATCAATTTCATCTATAAAAACTATAGAAGGAGCATGCTCTTCCGCAACTCTAAACAATTCTCTTACAAGTTTAGGACCGTCGCCTAAATATTTTTGTATCAGTTCAGAACCGACGACTCTAAGAAAAGTTGCAGATGTTTGATTGGCAACAGCCTTTGCCAGAAGCGTTTTACCCGTTCCAGGTGGTCCATAAAGTATAACTCCTTTCGGCGGTTTAATACCCATCTCTTCGTAATATTCAGGATGAGTTAATGGTAGTTCTACGGATTCTTTGATTTCTTGAATTTGAGTATCAAGCCCTCCAATATCTGCGTATGTTTCTTGCGGTGCTTTTTCTAATTTCATTACTGTAACCATGGGATCTGTGTCATCGCCTAATACTCCTACTACAGCATGAACTTTGTGATTCAATAAAACAGAACAACCCGGTTCTAATTGATCTTTATCAACGAATGATAAAATCGACACGTAGTGCTCGGATCCAACAGATGTAGAAACTATTGCATGATTGTCGTCTATGATTTCTTCTAATGTTCCAACGGACATTGGTGTTCCACGGAGATCATCTACCTTAGATCTTTCTTCTTCGTTCTTTTCTTCCTGGGGCTTTAAACGTTCTTGATTCCTAATGAACTCCTCTTCCATAAGCAAATAATCTTTAATACGTTCAAGCTTTAAAAGTTTCAATCTACAACGCGTATGAGGTGTTACTTGAGGTAATTTTAAAGCTGCATCTGGACCTTTGGTACGTCTTTTCTTTTTTCCTACCCTCGTAGGTATGGGTGGTTCATATTTCTTCTTTTTATCTTTGTCATCTTTTTTGTCTCCACCTGTACCTCCACTACCAGATTGATTTTGTCCCTATCGAAAATATATCATTATTATTCAATAATTTAAACTATTTTTTCTCCGTTTTACTTTTCATTAGTTTGTATACTTTAATAAGTTTTATTTGTATTACCAATCCATAAATTAACCTAACCATTTCTTTTACGCGATACACTTTTATAGAAAAATTATAATATATGTATATAAATATACGTACACAGGAAAGATTTCTTTTATTTACATTATATTCTAATTACAAATTAATACTATTTTCCACATTAGTTGGAACAATTTTGACAACTTACCATTTTTAATCAACCTGACAACACGACGAGAAACGGCGAAGTCATTCATAGAAATCGCGTTTACAGAGAACGGCTGCGTTACGTGTCGAAAGAAGCGTTTACAATAAGCTGTCCTTTGATTAGTCCAATTTTAACCAATCACAAGAAGCAATTTGAATAACTTTTTCAATATTAAATACGAATTTGATTAGATGGCGTACTACTTATTTTAATTTGTCAATAGATTTATTAACTATTCGATTGTCTCGCATATAAAATGGATAGAAACATCTTCGGAGGAATTATTTCGATTTATATAAAACGTTTTCAAATAATTATCTTTTCTATAGATTGCTTTACATTGCCTAAAACCACCAGGCATTTCCTACTTTGCCTACAATATATATAGTATATGTTATATCGAATATCTCATAAATAAAAAATTTACTAAATGATAAAAACTGTAATTAATAAAGAAAAAACCTAAGAGTACATATGTATAGACTAAATATGAAAAATTTCAAGATTCGACAAATTTAATATACAAATTTCAGTTGAAAATAATTGTATAATTACATATAGAGTTAGATATCCGACAGGAGACTACCTTTATCATATTGGAAAATAAGATTGTTCAATTAATTCCAAACTTAAAATAATGTGCAATAATTATTTCATATAGTATTTAGTTAACCAATGTATAAATACTTAAAAGTTTCTATATGGTATACCAAAAATGGTATTTATGCTGAAACACATTAAAAATAATACAAGTTTACAATTGATAGTACACGGAGAGTATATAATGAATATCTTGCATTAAAAGACCAGGTTCGCGTGCGAGAAATAATATAAGTACAGATTTCAAAATTATACACGTTTAACGCGATTTTCTTGTAATGTACTAAAATTGTTTTCCATTCAATTCTAGACATCTGTCGTACTTCCTTTTAATCTCAGTCGTTACAACTTTACTGGTATATATAAAATCTTTCAATAAATGAACAGAATATAATACAATAGAACAGCGTACACAGAGCGATGTACAAAATATACCAGAAAGGGATGAGACGCATTTGAATCGCGTTTAATTCGACGAGAAAGTATGTTATCCTTCTGTTTAAAGACCAGCCAACATTATTCTTGGATCTTCTATCGCATCTTTAATTTTTCTCAAAAACATCACAGCTTCGCGACCATCGATTAATCGATGATCATATGTTAAAGCTACGTACATCATTGGTCGGATAACAACCTGCAAAATCAATTGTATAGATATTTTCTTTATTTTTTCTTCTTATGTCAAAAAAAATCAAATATGTACCTGTCCCTTAACTGCAATAGGTCTCTCAAAAACACCATGCATTCCTAAAATAGCACTTTGTGGTGGATTTATAATAGGAGTTCCCATGAGAGAACCAAATACACCACCGTTACTTATAGTAAAGGTGCCACCATCCATATCTTCTACAGATATTTTTCCTTTTCTAGCCTTATCTCCTAATGCAGCTAAAGCGATTTCTATATCTGCAAAGTTTTTATTTTCCACACTACGTATAACAGGAACAACAAGACCTTTTGGCGTAGCTACTGCAACGCTGATATCGACATAATCTCTGTATACTATGTCGGTACCATCAATAACCGCATTAACAACAGGTTGATCCTTGAGGGCATAAGAACTTGCCGCTATAAACGGACTCATGAATCCTAATTTGAGGCCGTATTTCTTCGTGAAATTTTCCTGATGATTTTTACGAAATTCCATAATTCGACTGTAAAAAACAAATTGTTGATATAAGTAACAATGTTTTGTACACTTTACCTTAATAAATATTTAATAGTATAATCGAATCATAAATATAACCTCATATCAATTTCATTGAACGTCGTTAACATAGCATTCGTATTTTGTGCATCTTTTAATCTTTCTGCTATACGTAAACGCATTCTATTCATTTTAACTCGTTGCTCTGTTCTCGTACCAATTATTTCACGCGTATAATCTACCGGTGGTAATTGAACTTTTGCTCCTTCCAATGACTAAAAAGTATGGTTTTTCTTTTTAATACGGAATTACTTAAAAATATATATGTATGTATAATAATTTCCCTCACTTGTGCATGCTTGATGGCAGCAACTGGAATAGACGCAATTGGTGGTTGTGGGGGTGGAGGTTTAGCGCTAGGCGGTGGCACAGCCGACGGAGTTACTGGTGCTGGTGGTTTTGAAGCTGTAGGGGGAGGAGGAGGAGGTGGTGGTGGTGATGGTGGTGATGGCGGTGCAGCTTCTACGGGTTTTGCCTTTGATACGTCCGGTGCAGCGGTCGCCCCACCGGTAGCACCAATATCGATAGTACATAATTTTTGTCCTGGCTTAACAGTGTCGCCGTCTTTGGTAAAAATCTCTTTAATTACACCTGGACCAGGTGAGGGGACAGGAACTGAAGTCTGAAATACATATACGTATCGATCTTCAAATATTCTTCTTATAACGATTTAATAATTTATTATAAGAAATTAAATGATATGTGCTTGTAAGCTTACCTTGTCAGTTTCAATTTCACACAAGACATCATCTTCCTTTACTTGATCTCCAACTTTTTTTTCCCACCTCACATCTCCTTCGCTGACACTCTCTGCAAATGCTGGTACTAAAACTTCTCTAATCTCCCCTGTAATAATAAAAAAAAACTCTAACAATACTTTTTATCGACTTTTGTATCAAAAATTTTGATCGAATAATATTTTATAGAGATTACTTTCTTATGATAGAAAGGATAATTAATATTTGCTTACATAATGCAGGAGTAGAACGTAAATATCTAGTTGGGATTTTCCATCTATGAGTTTGGAGATTTGTGGAGTATCTGCATAAAAAAATATAATAAAGAAATTAGTTTGAATTTAAAATGTCTGTAAAGGATTTTATTTCTTTCTCTCATTTCACTCACTCACATACACACATACATACACATTCATATAATTTAAATATTAAATAGAAAATACATAAATAGATTCTCTTTATAAATAGATGATTTCACTTACAATGGAGTTGTGACATCCACATGTTTGGTATGGATATATAATATGCGTCCTACAAAAATGATTTTATGTAATTAATAGGTTATGTGTTCATAGTTATCCTTAATGTCATCTAATGGCACTCTATAAAGATAATGCTTTTAGAACTATGATTATATCGCATATAACTCCCTTAACATATAGTATCCTTAATAATAATTAACCTTACCTTCTTTTTGTAAGGATCTCACAATCTGGAAAAAAAAATAATGTTAAATTGTAACTTTGTTCATTTATGATCAAATCAATTGATTTAAATATCATTAATAATTATTAAAATAATTTTATAGACAAATATATGACATTAATTTGATTGGTTAGGGCTGTGACAATATTATCTTTAAGATAAAGTACGATATATCTAAAAGCAAAAGCTAAAGTAGGTAATGTTCCTGAATGGACATTAAACATTTTCTTCGTTTAACTCATGAGAATAATACAAAGGACGTTTTAACAAGAAAATTTGCAAATGAAAAAACAAATATTTATGTATATATCTACATTCATACATATATATGTATATATATACATATATGTATGTAACGATTTTTAACGGCGATTGACAAGATAAAATTGAAATAAAGAAAGAACTGTACTAATGTATTATGTAACAATAAAAGAGAGGCAAGAGGGTGGTGCAATTCCGACAGTTCGTATTTCTCTATTAAAATTATTTAAAAGAATGTTGAAAATTGAACCATACAAATCCTTATATTAATACAGAAGTAAAATCGACACTAAAATCGGTGATCATAAGGACAATTACCTTATTTTGTAATATAGAAATTCGTGATATTACACGAGGCGTGTACCGCGAACAGTTGGTCAACATCGCGGCCATTCTTAGACAGAAAATTATACTCAAGCGTTCCTCTTATGATGGTAGCACAAGACACTGCAAAAATTAGGAAATCATATATCTAGGGAGAAATATTTCGAGTTTGCGTAGTAATGTTAAACGATGATTGGCCAATTATATTTGCGCACAGATTTAAAAAAATACTGCACTTAAATATAATGTTCCTACAACGTAAATAATATTAATATATCGACTTTTTATCGCAATCTTTTTACTTTTAATAAACTGGAATTTACGTTTTCTTTCTCATTTGCAATGTAAATATATATCAACAGTTTTGTTAAATTTTTTGTAAGAAATAATCTTGAAATGAAATGCAAAAATCAAATCAGTTTACAGATGCATCATTAATCTAATCTTATATTTGTTTTTTTGAATAGGTACATGCTATAGTATGAAAATCTATTTACATATATATATATTATTTAAAATATTCTCTGTACATAAAATACATGAAGTATAAGTTTGTATAATTTTTAATTATCTGTCTATATTTTGTTCAAATTCTTTATTTCTGCTTAAATTACTTTGATGTTGACGAGGAAACTTGATATACTCATCATATATTATTTCACAAACTGTTTTTTATCATTTTTAATAAATATTAGAAATTTTAAAAGAAAAAAAACACGCGTATATATTTTGAGAAAGATTTATGAATATAAAAAAATATTTTTACGATGTTAAATAAATATTAATAAACATTGAAAATACCTAAATTAAAAAATGTAAATTGAAATGATTAAATTTTGTAAGAAACGGTATATTAACTTCATTGTATAGAACACAATATTAAGGAACATCAATGAAAATGTAAAATTTACATATTCGTGTATTTAGTACCGATATGTTTCTATAAAATATTAATTGTAATATCTAATGTTCTTGCAATGTATTCTATTAATTAATTGTTTTAATAATCGAGTCAAGTACAACTCACACGTATGGAAATATTATGCAAATAATAATATACAAATAAGTTATATTATTTCATGAGGTAGATCCGTTAACCCCAATTAATTTTTTTTTCTTTTCTTTTTATGAAACCTCAATTTTCCAATTTTTTATATATCCCTACTTTATAATATCGCAGTTTAAAGTATTTATTTTTAAAATCGCTTTTCTATTTCAAAATTTTTTTCTACTTTTCTCAACAATATGTTTTATTATAGCTACGGGTAAATGTTATAGTTAATGCAAATTAAAAGTTTTGAAAATTGTTTCATTCTAAACATTTTTCTTGTCTTTTTTTTGTTTTTTTACTTGAACAAAAATGTATATTTTTTCTGATCTATAAAATATTATTAAAAGTAGAGTAATAAGAGAATAGAAAGATAGGCAAAGGAATGATTTTTAATTAAATTAAACAAAGTAATCGATGTGATATTTGTTATCTCAATGATACCTAATATTGCGATAATGAATTTTATACAGCTGCATTCTTCATAATGCATATACTTTCCATATTCCATTCTTGAGGAATGAATTCTCTATTATTTACAATTTTTACAGATACTTCTATTCTTGCTGCTAAATTGTATGTACCAGGAGCTGATAATATAGCTTGCAATTTAATAGTATTCTGTGCGAGAGACTCTATGCAACAATTGATTGTCGAATGACAAATATATCGGAAGTTTGTCGAAGCATGCGGCGAGTAAAGTTGAGTCTTAATACTTGGAAGTTGAGTATCGCTAAGAAAAAAAAAACAAATCAATTAAAATGTAATTTAATGTGCTTTGAAATATTTCTTAATCACATTCTTTACCTGCTTGTTCCGATCGTGTTTATTCTGACATCAATTTTTGATTGTAGATGATTTTGTATGTACATTGTAACTGGTATAACGCAAAGTCTATTTTCTCTAAAATTATGCTCGCCTTGCCTGAGATGTCTTAAAGAAAACGTTATTACATTTTTACAGAACATAGTTGCATTCGTTTGAAAATCAACTCCTACTAATTGTTCTTTATTATGTATTATCGATAAATCTGGTATATTCCTATCTGGTCCAAATATCTTCAAACGTCCACAATATTCGCTTTGTTCTACTTGTATTTCTTTTGGATATTTGTAAACTTGATTCAAATATTTCATATCAATATGATGCTGACCAATCATTTGCCTAACGACACAACCATTTTCTATTACCTTATTTTTCCATCTAACAATTAAAGTCGAATTCATCATCATAGTACTTAGAAGAGGATCTTTATTCTTTTGATTAATTTCTTGTAACTGCAACTGCATATCAGCTGTGTTTTCATCTATATCCAATGGTAAAATATATCTCTTTTGTACAAAATTCATGAACGGATAATCTATTTCCAATATTTCATCACTTTTGGTATCCTCTATTGATACATTTGAAAATATTGATGAGTTATCCAATTTTTTTTGTAATTTAAACAAAAAATGAAATATCTCTTGAGGCCGTATTATAATATTAGATGTAAGAACAGATGATTTAAATATCGACCAAGTGTCACTTTGGCAAGACACAGCTAATATTGATATTTCATTAATTAAATTATCATGAATCTGATTCATGTTCTTCACTGACATTTTCATATTTAATGTCGGTAGGGTATCTTTAAATACTGAACTTTTTGATGCGATTGCTCTGATTTTAATCGAATCCAATACTTCCAAGTGCCACGTGTGTCTGCATAATCTGTGTCTTGGAATACTTTCAGAGTCAACATTCTCGTAGTAAAAAAGTAAATCTAATCTATGACTTCCCTTTTTATAAGGCGCTTGTATCCATAATGGCATCTTATGAACATCACCTACGTTTAAAATGTTATTTTTATCTGAAGATAGCAAAACTTTTGTTACAGCTTTATTGCTTTTCTTCGATGAATGTTCTGAAATTTATATGTACATATATCATTTTCTTAATGAATATCTTTAATAAATGAATGAATCAATAAATCGTTTATAGTATATGTATGTATACTTATATAGAAGGAAAGTATAAAACAAATTTACCATTAAGCTCATCTTCATTTCCCAATGAAAATAACTTAGCATTGACAGAAGTAAGATAAATATTTGTTAATGGCGCATTTCCTATATTTTTTAAAGTTACTTCTACTTTTTTTATTTCTCCGCATAACATTTCAGATGATAATTTGCTAAAATAAACCTGTAAGCATAGTTTAGTTTAGTCCGATATTGAAATACGTAAAATAAGTGACTTCTTTACCTGCATATATGGAGCTTTCTTAATGACACTCATCTCTAATCTATAATCTGCAGCATATATTTGTACGCCTGGCTTTTCTTTGACATTTTTTAATTTGGGTCCTTTGATCTCGAACAATCGTTTTCCAGCAACAGAAATGCTTGGATTCGCAATAGGTGCGTCTAACATTGCATGAATTGGATTAGACATGTTGTACTTCAAACCCAAGACTTTGACCTGTCCTACTTGCTTAGGTATCAGAGATAATACAATACGTTCTTTACAAACTGGATGTAATATTATCGAATGGATTACTTGCGTGTCAACCGATTCCGATTCCGACGATCTTTCCAATACATTTGTTTCATTAGTAACAGAATGATCGCTACTTGTAAATGACCACAATAAAGTTACGTTGGATAACGGTAATGGTATATGCAGTGGATTATGTAATTCAATAGAAAAATGCACTGGCTCATTCAAGACGGCATTTGGTTTGACAGTATTATTACTTATACTCGAATACAATATAATGGATGGCTTAAATATCATAGGTGGTGTTCCCTGAGCTTCGATTATAAGTATTTCTTCCATCTTTGACCATCTTACATCGTCTGTTTCTTCGTCGTCTAGTGATACATGACTCGCCGAAATACTATCTTCGGTCGATTCGCATAAATGCCCATATAATACCTTAATCTTGCTGCTATCTATTAATGGTAAAGGCAAAACAGGAAGCTCCTGGTTATTCGTAGCATCTTCTTGAAGTAATAACTATATAGAAACACATAATGGTTTTATTCGATCATTGGGAAATTATCATCGATATTGCTTCATTTCATACGCGCAAACTCACATTATGAGTATGTAAAAATTCTCGTAAAAAAGCAGCTTGTTGCGGTGCTGGTTGTTTACTATTAGCATTCAATAATTTTTCAAATGCCTTGACAGATTCTTTAACTTGCTTTAAAGAAGCTGCTTGCCTACCAATGGTAAAATGTATATGATCTTCTGCCAATGACCATCCTCTGTCACGATATACCTAATAAAAATAGTAATATAATATATTGTAACGATTGTACTATTATAATGATATTAGATAGAAAAAAATATCTAATCGATATTACCTGATAAGCTTGCTGATAACATCTTAAAGAATGTTTTCGTTGGCCTGCTTTTGAAAATCTATGCCCAGCCAAGACAGCATGAAATGCATACTTTCTCATCATTTTGGGACCAATAAAACAATAAGCAGCTTGTTCGAGAAGTAAAGCCGAACGCAAATCAGAATCTTCGCACGTCATACGTATTAACTGTTTGGCTGCTTCCCCGTATAATCCACGGCCCTTCAAGCACTCAGCGCTGAGCAATGTTGCTCTCGTTGCAAATTGGGGCATCTTACAACTATTTGAATAAGTTAATATTGCATCATCCATGTACTCTATTGTTTTTCGATTCATTTCACCTTGCATGAAAGCGCTCAAACCAGCCATTTCTAGAGCACCCGCGTAATAAAGCCATGCTTGATCGCCTGCAAAATCTCGTTTTGCGCTATGATATGCTTGATAAGCCAGCGAATAATGACCAAATATAAAAGACAAGTCACCCAAACGACGCAATTGTAACTCGGAAGACTCTGCGGTATAACTGAAATTGAAATACATTTGAAATTTGATGGTATAGCAATTGGTAAATAATAAATTTTTATGTTGTTTCTAGAGACATACAAATAGGACATACATCACAGCATTTAATGGAGCGGATCCAGGCGCTCCTGGTTTATTTGTACCGAATAATCTTCTTGTTGCGCTAAAAAGTGATCTACTAACACCCTTTTTATTCGAAATAACGTCATTTAATAAACCAATTTGTTTCTCAACATATGGCAATAAACTCTTCAAACAAAATTCTGTTATGAGTGACCTCAGTCTTTCAAGATCTTGCGTAGATAATCTAGCACCGTGTTGTGCAGCAATGTAATTTGGAGAATCTGCCCAAACATTGGCATTGATTGGTGAATTACTAGATATATGAGCTTTAATATTAGCAGTCAAACTAATATTATGTAACTTGTCATTCTCCGGACTAAGCGGGTGAATAGTTACAGAGACTGCTTCTTGTCCAACTTCTAATTGCACGTTGCTAGCAGGTTCTGACATTTCAGAAGAAAGGCTTATCGTATCGGCTACATCTGGAGAAACTAATGCATTGTTTTGCGGAACAACCGGTGTTCCAGCTTGACTCGATCTGTAATAGATTAATATAATAAATGAAAGACAATTTGCATCACAACAATTGTATATCTTTTTGTACTTACTTTTCAGACTCTGTTGTCACTTCATTTGGCATAGCAGATACACCTCCCATGTCTGCCGGAGTACGTGGTGAACTATTTTGTTCGCTACCGCTCGATAACTCTGTACGTTTTATTAAAAATTGGCTCCAAGGATCTGGTAAATGTGAATTGTCATCAATTTGTCCCGGTGGTCGTGAATTCATTTGTAAAAGGAAACAATTATTAGCACCATAAATATTTTTCATCTCTGTAAAAACAGTTTCTGCCCTGAAAAGAAGATTAATCAATATAGTAATCACAAATAAATTATTTCTATTATATATATAAATAAGAAAAGGACAAATTGTATTTAATTACTTATTTTTATCGTCCAGTAAGGCATCATGTATTAGGATGTAATATCTTAATGCATTGTTATTAAACCACTTTGGTAATTTCCCAGGAATACTTTGGTGTAATTGTGAACCCATTGCTTGTACTTTGTCTAAAGGATTATCATCTGCCGTTGAAACAACAATCATACAAGCTAGAAAGTGTCTTGTAAATTCATGATCCGAAGGAAACTGCACGCTAAGAAACATTTCTCTCCATGCTTCAAACCATGGAACGGATATAGGAATATCTAAATCAATGGTTCCAATACGAATAACGGTAGTACGATCGCACATGGACAAACTAACAGCTTCATTTAACATTTTCCTTGCGACACTGGGTTCAGGCGGATGTGCATTAACATCTTGTATAGAAAGTCGAAGATTTCTAATGGTTACAACATTTCCTTGTGGATCCTTCAAATGTCCTAGAATAGTTGTACAATGCATAGAATATAACACTTATAAATGGGTTACAAAGATAGTTCGCACTTGGACACATTTATGAAACTACCGAATTTTTTGCTATGAAATTGTAAACGTAGGTAGTAATTATAATAGTAAGAAACAACTGTTTGCTTGAGAAATGATAAAAGACAAAAGGTATTTCTTTTTCTAACTTGTAAACATCATTACCTTCGGTATTTAACTTGCAGAATGGTTGCAAAAGTTCAACAAATGATAAATTATTTTTTTGACATGTCGCATCGGCAGCAGATGTGCATACTGCAGCAATTTGTGGGGAAAAGGTATTGCTGATAAACTCCCGTGGGGTTAACTTGCATTGAGCCATTACTATTTCTTATGATTATTATTATACTTTTCTCCTTTTTCTTTTTTTAGTAAACGAACGAACGAATTTTTCTTATTTTTTTTGTATTAAGTACTACGAACACTATGATCATACACACATATTCGCATTCATAATAACACTAAATCTACGCATTATTTTACGTGAATAAAAGTGACAGCGACGAAAGCAACATAGTACTTCGCTCGTAAGGATGAACATGTCTACCGGACTGGAACAGCTGTCTATCAAATATTACGAATCATTAGATTTCAGAAAACGATCTATCATATTTTTTTTTAATCATGTTATATTCTTTCTTTTTCTTTTTCTCTTTTTTTTTTCTTTCTCTCTCTTTCGAGACTTTACATCTTCATTGAAAATATAGGCTTATTAACGAATAGAGAGAATCAAACAGAGCGGATCTTTCTATGAACCGTAATTTTATTATTTTCCCATATATAAATGAGGTTTCGCGCCATCTACAAGTTCCCAACTCCTTCCACCAATCAAAGTGGCGCTAAATACGAATCACTACTCGCGTCGTTGAATATCGATAAATCCAATCGGATAAACTTCCTGTTTTTATCTTTTTTTAAATTTACCTATCTATCATTGTAGAATATACATAATAGACGAAAAACAATAAATCTTTTAGTACAATTTTCTTTTTTTATCTATATACTTTCAATTATGCATCGAAATAAAACTACATATGTGTATATATTTATTTTAAAGAGAGATAAAACAATTATATTAATTAGAATGTAAATCATTCTGATGCCAAAGATGAAATAATTTTTAGTTTAAACATTTGACATGCAACAAATGGTTTATAATTTGTAACTGCTCGTTAAAATAATAAAACAATTAATAAAATTTCTAACCTTCTAACCAATCAAATGAATGATTTATGATCATGTGACTATTGGCTACTACTTCTACTACTGCCATATAATAAATATGACCATAGCAAAATTATTTATACACACGGTTATTCATATTTAATACATTATTGTATTCGTATTTAATTGTTATATTTGTTGTATTTTCAATATGTCACTATAAATATTCAACCAACAAACGAGTAAGGACCAATGACGCGCGATCGTTGAGTAGATTTTACATCATAACATTTATAAAGCTCTGTGATTGGTTGTTGCATGTTGGCGCTTCTTCGTATTTATTGGTTTTATTTTTTTTGTAACAAAGTTATATTTGTTTATTTATGAAAAAATAATTTTATTAATAATCATTAGAATAGATGAGAAAAAATAAATAAATATAAAGATATATTGTTGAAATAAGAAGAAATGTATAAGCTTTTTCATGTAAAATAACTGAAGGTGGCGCCAAAATCTGCCGAAAAGGGACTGTTTTTCGTACACCAAGTGTATCCTACGGCCGTTATTTAAGCGTAAGAAGGACTACTTTAAACGCCTCTTCCTCATTAAGAGTAGAGTTGTATTCACGTGTGGTTGTGTCCCTTCCCAAAATAGGTCACACAACCCACTTCCATTCAATTCGTGAAATAACTCTCCTATAAAAAAATCCAAAAAAAATATAAAATTGCAAAAATACAACCAAAAAAATCGTAAAACTGTTGCTGAAAACCGCGATACTTAAAGAAATTGTGGAAAAAAATAGTAATTGCTTTACGAAGAACGACGTGGTCCGAGGGCAAGCCATATTGAAAGAATCGAGGGAAAGCACAAAGTTGAGAAATTTTCATCTATAAGGGCCCGCAAGACCAGGTAAAAAATAAAAATGAATCCAGGAGCTCCCAATTACCCAATGGCTTCGCTTTACGTGGGAGATTTGCACACTGATATTACCGAGGCAATGCTTTTTGAAAAGTTTTCATCGGCTGGCCCCGTACTTTCCATTCGTGTATGTCGGGATATGATTACGAGACGATCTCTCGGTTACGCATATGTCAACTTTCAACAACCTGCTGATGGTGAGTATTTGATTATTATTATTCCTAAGCATGACAAAATTCCACGCAATTCTCCCTTCCTCCGAGCATCTTGCCATGCTTTATTTATGCGCCTATGGCACGTGCAATGCATTGTGCAAAGCCACCATATTGGATCTCGCAATACTTTGAATAATGGATGACGATTGAACGATTCATGCCGTCTATTCGATGCGTTTATATATTATTTGCTATTTCGAAGAAAAAATTAAAGAAAATACTGATTGTATTATTTTTTTTATTTTTGTATACATTTTTATTTTTGTAACAATGCGTAAGGATTTTAATTTTCTTACAATGATTCCTTTTCTACTACAAACAATCGTTATTATTGTAATTTTATAGTCACATTTGATAATATAAATGTATTATTCTATTTATTTATATAATATTATTCAATAAATAAATAAAATATTCGTTATAATAATCTATTGTATAATGAATTGTAGCCGAACGCGCGTTGGATACTATGAATTTCGATATGATCAAAGGGCGGCCTATAAGGATAATGTGGTCCCAACGTGATCCTTCTCTTCGGAAATCTGGCGTTGGGAACGTTTTTATTAAAAATTTAGATAAAAACATTGACAATAAAGCAATGTATGATACATTTTCTGCTTTCGGTAATATTCTTAGCTGCAAAGTTGCTCAAGACGAGTCAGGTGCATCTAAGGGATATGGCTTTGTCCATTTTGAAACAGAAGAAGCCGCTAACAAATCTATTGACAAAGTTAACGGAATGCTGTTGAATGGGAAGAAGGTAATTTGTTTATTATAGTACATACCTTCTATTGGATTAGATTTATTTACATTTTTTTCTTTTATCTTTAGGTATATGTCGGTAAGTTTATCCCTCGTAAAGAACGTGAAAAAGAATTGGGAGAAAAAGCGAAACTTTTTACCAATGTTTATGTAAAGAATTTCGGAGAAGACATGACCGATGATAAGTTGAAAGAAATGTTTGAGAAATATGGGACCATCATAAGTCATAAAGTGATGAACAAGGATGACGGGAAATCTCGAGGTTTCGGTTTTGTCGCCTTTGAAGATCCTGATGCCGCTGAACAGGCTGTTTTAGAATTAAATGGAAAAGAAGTGGCAGAAGGAAAATGTATGTATGTAGGTAGAGCTCAAAAGAAGGCGGAACGTCAACAAGAATTGAAGAGAAAGTTTGAACAAATGAAGATAGAACGGTTAAACCGTTATCAAGGTGTTAATCTTTACGTTAAGAATTTGGATGACACCATCGACGATGAACGTCTAAGAAAAGAATTTACACCTTTTGGTACCATTACCTCTGCTAAAGTTATGATGGAAGAAGGACGTAGCAAAGGATTTGGCTTTGTATGCTTTTCTGCCCCGGAAGAAGCAACTAAGGCTGTAACAGAGATGAACGGTCGTATAGTAGGTACTAAACCGTTGTACGTTGCTTTAGCTCAACGTAAAGAAGATCGCAAGGCTCATCTTGCTTCGCAATATATGCAACGCATGGCTAACATGCGTATGCAACAAATGGGTCAAATATTCCAACCTGGTGGCGCCGGCAGTTATTATCTACCAACTATTCCTCAACCACAAAGATTTTATGGACCGGCACAAATTTCCCAAATTCGTGCGACACCACGTTGGCCGGCGCAACCAAATCAAGTTAGACCTAATGCGCAAACTGGTAGCTCTGGCTTCGCCGCCATGCAAGGACCGTTTAGAGCTGCTCCGCGAGCTCCTGCCGCTCAACCTGGTACTATGCGCAATACGATATCTGCCAGACCAATTACGGGTAACGTATCGCGTGTACTTTGTTTAAATATTATCCTAGTAGAAAGAGAGAAAGAAAGAGAAAGAGAATATTTAATAAAAATAATTTTTATTGTAGGTCAACAAACGGTAGGCAGCGCAAATATGCAAGGACGTTCTATGGCTGGGCAAGCAGTTGGAGTTTCTCCGCAGAGCCGTCCTTCCAATTATAAATACACATCAAATATGCGTAATCCTCCGCAGGCGATGGCAGTTCCTGCCCAAGCTCCGGTCCAACAGGCAGTTCACATTCAAGGCCAAGAACCATTGACTGCCTCCATGTTAGCAGCTGCTCCTCCACAGGAGCAGAAACAAATGTTAGGAGAACGTTTGTTCCCATTGATACAATGCATGTATCCGCAACTCACTGGGAAGATCACAGGAATGTTGTTAGAGATCGACAATTCAGAACTTCTTCATATGCTGGAGCATAATGAGTCATTAAAAGCTAAGGTTGAGGAGGCTGTGGCAGTACTGCAGGCTCATCAAGCCAAGCAGGCTGTTGCTTCGAAAAAAGAGTAAACCGCCATTCAATTTAAGCTGTCATTTTTATTCTATTATTTTAATTATCTTTTAATTTTTTTTCTTCTTTTTATTTCTTCTTTTTCTTTATTGTCATTTTGCAATTAATCTTCAGTTGAAAAATTTCCTTCTAAAATGCTTTATGATGGCTTAAGCGATTGTTATGTAATGGCGAGGAACAACAAAGTTATATTTGAAAGCTAATATTGATCGCGAGACGATTTTCTTCAAGTTTTATGATAATAAATTTTTCTTTGATGGTAGAAATCGACTCGATTTTTATTCGATCTCCCAATTTTTTCAATTAAATGTGTTCTATTAAGTGTATCACGATCGTGTATAATAATCTTTATAATTTTCAATTAAAGTTTCAAATAAAAATAAAACTTCCTACTGTTAAACCTTTTTTTTAGTTTTTTCTACAAATTCATCTATATGATAAATTTTGTATTATAGAAAAAAAAACCGAATAAAATGGTGTTACATACGAATAAGAAAATGGAAAAACGAAACATTTCCAGTGGTTCCTGTTAATAAACTTTTAAAATACGCGCCTTCCGAGTAATTTATTATTGCAATTATAATATGAATTGTGGTTGGTCAATTGATCACGTGGTACTTTATACTTGATACATGATAGGTTAGCTTCTTTCAATCGTGAAAGTGTGACACAGCCCAAATATAATTTTCGATCGTATGTATGGTACAAATAATGTACAATCAAGAGGAAATGTGCGAAGGATTATATACGTAGCTGTGGATTAACTGTTATAAAGCGCCGGATGTATTATTAGAATAACTCTAATTACATATAGGTGGAATTATACATATATGAAGGATCGAATAAAGCCGGTTAGTAATTATTTTGCACAATAAATATTTCGCGAATTAGACATTAAGAGATATATAACAAGTTCAATATACATATGATATATACGAACATTGTAATTAAGTAGTTCAGGCACGATTGGTTGAAATCGTTTAGAAGAAATGACTTTGATTATGTCGTAATATATAGATTAATATATAGATTATCGAACTATTTATAAACAATTCAATAATTACGAATAATTTTCCATTAAAGATTTATTTTTTTTTGACATGTATTTGTATATACATATATACTAATGAAAAGAAATTGATTTCTCTTTTCGCATACTCAATTGGAAATATTTTCTACGTCACACTTTAATTTGTACGTAGCCTACATATTTGAGAGTTCGGTGCAGATTATTATTAAAGGTGCGATTCAAATATGCGCAAATATGCTCATATATTAAAGGAATGTATTTATATATTTTCAATACATATTTCATTTATTTTGTTTACGAAATCTCATTAGATGAACCATTTCATTAGATATTCTCTGTCAAAATCATACGTAAAGGGTATTTTTCTCTAAGTATTAAGAAACGCGTATGGTCGCTTAACGACACGTATACGTATACGTATATGTATGTGAAAAGAACAAATAAAAAGCAATATTGATATAAATTTGTATATCGTTAAATAATTAATGTTAATGTTATTAAACACACATAGGAAACGTTAAATATATTTCACAGATTTGTACTTGAGGAAAGTTATAAACTATTTGATACAATTGAATTTATTTGACATATGAAGCATCCAAAATGGATTATGATAAGGTCGTAACAAATTTGCGTGCAGTATTACTGTCCGCTAAAGGAGGTATTCCCATAAATGAAATAAACCGTAAGTTGGAAAATTATTAATATATCATACGTACTGAAATATATTTCTTCAAATTTACACCATAATCATTTTTTCTTCATTTGTAATAATACAGAAGATTTTAAATTAATTATTGGGGAAAATATACCATATCGCAAACTTGGCTATCAATCTCTGGAAACTTTCTTAAAGTCAATATCTGGAATTAAAATTATTAATAAAGGTAGACAAACGTTCGTAGAAGTTTCTAGTGAAAAGTCTTCTCATCTTTCTAAACTAGTATCACGACAGAAGAGTAGGAAAAAGGTTGCTTTCATTTGATATAGTAACATAAGTTACGTATAAGATATTTGTCTTATACGATATGTATTTTTATTATCTTTTTATGTACTATTTAATCACAGAAAAGTTTCCATCACAATTCAATGCCATGTCGAATTCCACGTTTAACCAGGAAGGTCGTTGACTCTGGGAAAAATGTTAATGCAAATTCTTCCATGCTAACTAAAAATTCGATGAAAAACAACGCTAGTTTCAAACAAGAAAAGTATATACTTTTTTAATCATAGAATAAAGTACAAAATGATAGGTTTTATTTAGAAAAAAATGTGATTCATTATTTATTCAGGATCATACCTCTCTTGCAAGTTCCAACAGAATATGCACCTCTTTCTTCTTTAGAAAGACCCAGATATATTCAAGCGGCTTCAGAATCATTTACTTCTCCTAGCAAAGTAAACACTTTATATATATCCATACTTGATAATAATATTCTTATAAAATTAAATGATTAAAAAATGAATTATTTATATTTTTAGAAATTGAAGGATAGAAAATCAAATACTATTCAAATGATAATTAATCAAAATGTTAATAAATTTAACAACGATATCTTTTCTAAAAACAATGGCAATAGTGACAAGTCTTCTCAACCTGCGATAACATTTAAACCAAACACCCTGCAAGAACATTTAAAAGTTTGTAATAATGAAAAATCGTCTTCCAATATAAGCGGAAGGCTTAAAATTAATTCAAACATTCCATCCCATTCTCTTATATGTAATAACGTATCGACGCCTACAAATTCTGAAATACTATCGCCATTATCTCCTGCGCAACTAATAGGAAACAAATTAAAATCATCTTCGACCACAGAACCATTAAAAATCTTGGTATGTATATATATTTTTATAAGATATAAAAACCTTTCTAGAAATTGTCAAGACAAATATAAATGTTTATTTCTGTTTAGGTGCAAGAAACTAATCAGAAAGAAACAGTTTTGAAATCAACTTTGGTATTCAAAGAAGATCCAAGACATCAATTAAGTATCTGTGCAAAGAATTTTAATTTACCCGAACCTATATACAGGATATTATCAACAACTGATAAAAGTCCAACGGTAATGGCTATATATGCTCATGTCAAGGTACGCTATATCTTAATTATTAAACTATTCTTTTAAGTAATATATTGTTAATACACATGTATAGATAGGATCGTACGGATATAGTAATTATCCACACGATGCAAGTTCCAACGACGAAGCTCAAAAATTAGCAGCTAAAATAGCATTGAAGGATCTTATTGATAAATTTGGTTCATTGTCTAACGTCACGGAAACTATCGATAAAAAATTAATACAAAATCGTATAAAACAAATCGTGGATACTCACATGAATGGAGTTTTCAAAGATCAAATACCTGCATATTACAAACAAAGATACGGAGGGTGCTTACCTGCAGGTTGGTTTAATATCATTGAAGAATGCCCTGAGATTATATTAGAGAAAGGTGCTGATAATTCTATTATTTTACAACGATATGAGATTCGAACGGAAAAGGTAAAGCATTTCAATTTATTGACGAACTTGTGACTTTCATTTTTATTTTTCACTATATTTATCATTTTTTTCAAACTTCACAAGAATATTTATACAGAGTATTTGTATTTTTATTTTAGGCATTCCATCCCATTTCAACAAAATCGGATAAAATATTATTGAATCCGATAGGATCAATAATACCAGGACAATTGCAATTGCCTGAAGATCAATATTGGATTGTATATGTTTGTAATATCATGAGTACAGTCGATGTTTGGGTTCGAATTGGTGGTGCTAATTATAGCGTAAGAGCTAATATTAACAATTTTATGATCAATAATTAAGCAATCATTTGTAAATATTTTTGACAAATATTAACTTTATTCGACATTCAGGACAAATTTGATATTATGATAGCCGATATGATGGAATATTATGGTAGAAGCCAATCTTCTGTTAAATTAGTCGAGATAGGAGGTTATTATGCAATATTCGAAGATGATTCTTGGCATAGAGTTCGTTGTGAAGAATTCGATAATACCACTGGGGTTGTTACTGTCTTATTCATCGATCATGGCGATGAAGTTAAACGTTCCTTAAGAGATTTACGTATATTGGATAAAAAGTTTTGCAGCTTACCGGCTCAAGTAATATTCTATTAGATATGCATGCACAAGATATGTACAAGTCAATGACAACAAATTTATTTTTCCTTTTCTAGGCAATACGTGTTTGTTTAGCTGGTTTGGAAGACTTGCGAGATTATGAAGCTGTTTTACCTCGTATAGAATATTTATTACTTGGCTTAAGTTTTTATGTCGAAGTTCTTAATCATGGCTTTGATAAAGATGGTCCATACGCAACGGTTAACTTTTACGATACAACTGGTCCGGAAGATGTCAATTTAAATAAAGTTCTATATAAACAGATATTAAACGATGTAGCTTCATCACAAATGGAGCTTGTAAGTGATTATTTCTTCTCTCTTAAGTTTTCTCTAATATGTACATTTGTACATTTGCTTTCAGACAGAGGATGTTACAGAAGTTTTAGTCTCGTACGTAGACAAAAATGGCGATATTTACATTCAGATGCAAACGGAGGGAATGAAGTACTTATTTGGTTTGATAAATCGGTTGACGCAAACTAGATTAACTGAAGATATTTTGGGAAACAGTACAGTTACTGTTATTGACAGAATGAAAAAATATCTTGTATCCTTCAATGGAAATTGGTATAGAGGAGAAGTGGCGAATATTTATCCAAATAGTCAAATTAAGATGTTCTTAATTGATTTTGGCACTACAGTGATTGTGAATAAAGCCAATTTATTGCATTTGGAATACCTTTCTGATTTGTTAAATAAATTTCCTGCACAGGTTAAATCTTTTTTCTTCTGCTTGTGTAAAGTGGTACGTATCATATATAATTTAGTAAATGTGTATATTTTTCAGGCTATTAAAGTAAATCTCCACGATATTGAGAAATCAATGTTTAATGAGAAGATGGTTTCTCGGCTAAGGAAGCTTGTTCCACATGGTCAACCGATTCTTATAAAGGCGATTTCACATTCGTCTGTCAATACACCATTAGTAGAAATATTTAAACGTATTCAACCTGATAACATTCTTGCTTCTATTAATACTACCTTAGTTTACGAAGAACTCGAAAGGTATATTAGGATAATAATAATGTACAAAATCATTATTTTTTTTTCATTATTATGATTTGAATGTAGTAGAACTATTGGAGATGGTAATAACAATGTCAAGTTGAAAAAACGTATTACGTCTCGAGTTGCAACGAATGAAAACGACGATGTTATAAAAACATTAAAGCCTCCGAAGATCGCAGGAATTCGCGAATTTTTTGATGTACATGTTACAATGGCTGCCAATCCTGGAAATTTTACTGTTCAACCGCTCGATGACAAACGATCTTTAGAGGTATTGTCAATATTTATTTTATTCCAATTGATTTGTCATTATTTGATATGCTTATTAAATATTAATTCAGGTAATGATGATCGAATTACAAAAAGTTTGTTTGACTTATCAAGGATTGTATCCAACGATTGAATCGATTAAAGAAGGCAATTTTTATGCGGCTAAACATAAAGATAAGCATTGGTATAGGTAAATAATATAATATTTTTATATCATTATTATATATTTCGAATATATTTTCTTATTATCCAAATGATATTTTCTAGAGTAAGCGCTATGAATATTATCGATGAAAATATGGTTACGGTATATTTCTGTGATTTCGGTGACGTATGTATTCTATCATTAGACAAATTACAACCTTTGAAAAGTCAGTTTTTAGAATTACCATATCAAGCGATAAAGGCCAAGCTAGTCGGTAAGTCATTTAAATGGACATAACATAATGGATCATATCTACAAATTCAGTATATACATTAGTATACAAATTGTATCAATTATTACAATAATTACAATTATTAGGAATAAGGCCTATTAACAAGGATTGGTCGGTGGAAGATTGCTTAAGATTTCAACAGTTGGTATTAGAAAAGAACTTTGTATCTATAATCATTGAATCGACTCGCGACGACAAAAATCCTGTTGAAACTATACTTGGTCTAAAATTGATAGACGTAGAGACATCGGAAGACATTTTCATTGATCAACTTTTAGTAGACGAAAATCGTGCTGTATTTATAGACTGAATTGATTATCCTAGTAATAAATCAGGATAGTAATACCAAAAGTTATTATACATTTCTACATTGAAACAAAAGTAATAAGATAAAAAAAATGATAAAAAAAAAATGATAAAA